>NW_005841954.1:2849605-2853768 GCF_000455745.1 Alligator sinensis
TCCTGGTAAGGAAATAGAAATAAAATATTGTGAAGCATGTTAAATAAGCAACTGGTTACAAAGATGTACTTTCTCGATGGAAGGCTAAAGGGCATTATCATGATAATTTTCTAACTAATCATCTATTTTCAGGTTCAAATCTTAGATCTCATCTTATAAACAGAAAGAGGTTAATTTGAAACAGAACTACACATAGCACTCTCCATATATGTTGAAATATACTTAAATTTACTATTAATTATTAAGTATGGTTCCTACTGAAATGCAATGGGAAATAATGTTTTATTTTTAAATCACAACTTCTATTCAGTGAAAAATTGTGATGTTGCCTTCTTAAAAAAGCAAAAAGAGAGCTGTTCACTGCCATATATATTAATTTTTTATATATACAATAAAATATATATTAAATTTTTATTGTGATTTTTAAATATTATTTAATCACTTTACCTCTTGTTAAAACAGAAACAGAATTGAAAGTGGCCCAAACCTTAATTTTCTACCACAAACCAGAAGAAATAGTAGCACTTGGGACAAGACAGGCTGAAAATATGAACTCAAGTCCAGGATATAAAACAGTTCCCCAAAAGTTATATAGGACAGGAAAAATAAATCTATTTAATATGGGTAGATTTTCTATTCACGCTTCTCAAGATGATGGACAAATTTATGCATGTGGAGTCATATGTACCTTCTAAATAGTGCTCGTTATTCCTATCAATGTAATTTTGGATGGTCTCATTATCAGTATATATCAAATATTTTTTGTGAATTCCATTTAATAGTCAGCTGAAATGATACCTTGAAGTAATGAACTTTCTTGGTTAAAGGGGAACAAGTTTGATGATTCAGTAGTAGGCCAGTAGTAGAATCTTTTGACATCATTCATTGAAGTATTGTTTATGTGAAAAAGAATAAAATCAGTTACAAGTACTGAAGAGTCTGATTTTGCCAGCAGGTAGAAGTCAATGGAAATATTTGCAGAGTAATGTACTTACTCAGTGGCATATCAAGCCAAGCCTGCTCCCAAGGCAAACCCTGTGGGAGAGTGGGATGGGACATGATTCCAAAATTAATAGGCAGGGGGAATTCAGGTTCTGAGAGCAGGGTGGCACAGGGTATGGGTTATGAGAGTGGGGGTACAACAGGTGGGGAGGGGAGGTCTGAGAGTGGGATTGGGTGTAGGGTGCAGATTCTGAGAACTGGAGGAGAGGGGTAGAGGGAAGCATGGGTCTGAGAGTAGGGGCTGGGTGCGGGGGGGAGGAGGGGAGACATCTTAACCCAGCCAGGAATTTCTGGGTTAAGGTGTTAACCCAGCCATGCTGAGTTGTTGCTGGTGCATATCCTCTGCGTGCCCCAGCTCTATGGCTCTTGAGGCACCAGGAGCTGGGAACTATTTCAGAGTGCCTGGCGTGGAAATGTTGCTGGGGCAAGAACTCTGTGCAGGTGGGGGGCTATTCTGGTGCCAGGGTGGGTTTTGCTCTTGTCCACCCCTAGTAACACTACTGGTACTACTCAATGTGATTAAGACGTATTGACAACAAATGCATAATCTTTTTAGGACTTTTACCTATTTCGTCTTTTCTCATGTCCTTCATTTTATCCACAGTGAGATTCTTCTCCTCCAGTTTTGTGAGGACTGATGGTGGAAGCACTGAGAATTGCCGCAAAGGGCTAACCCAGCCCCACAGACGCTTGTCGATAACTTTGCTGAGATTCAGTAGCCGGTAGGTCATTGCAGGCCATCGTTTCCGAAGAGCAATCTCAAAAAGGGCTCGAACAATACGAGCTGCATTCTAGATAGCAAAACATGGAGTAAGGGAAGAATTTTATAGTCAGTCAAACACTTTTCACATGATATACCAAATGTGCCAGGGCTCAGATTCAGCAGACTGTAACAAAATAAAAACATTAAAACTGTCCTCATCTTTATCCAGTGGAATCATGAAAATACAATTATACAATTATCTAAGGTACAGTCCAGGTGTGCCACAAGCTTCCTGTTCCAGGTTTTGATCACAGTCAAATTAGCACTAAGTGGTTTTATACTTGCCAAGTCACAATGACTTTCCAACTAAATTGACTCCAATTAAAAAAAAATATTCTTGACTTGCAACAGTTGCAAACTCCAGTTGGAATTTCAAAATTAAGCTGTACTCTTTCAAGCTGGTTCCCAGGTAATAATCTACCCACCCTATGTTTATTTATATGGTGATGGGATGAATGTTTTGCAGGCCAATTTCTGCCCTCTTACACTCCTGCAAGTGAGTTGCTTGTGAAGTAGGATTGTTTGGGTGTAACTGGGGGAAGAATTTGGTTTTCTAATTGAGAAACTAGTGAGGGACATAGAACTGGTAGGAACTTTCTGGTCACCAAATTCAGTTCTCTGCTATTACCAGCAATCAAGTTGTGAAACCCCTTTCATAAATTTACCAAGCTCCATCTTAAAACTACTTAGGGTTTTTGTCCCCACTGTTGCCACAGATATAGCAATTATATTAACCACTCATTTAAAAGAATAGGATCCTTCTCTCAGTTTTTTTGACTCTTGAATTCTAAAGGTACTTTGACACTAAAGCAATCATCAACAGCCCTTCTACTGGAAAAGAAAGAACTTTCTATCAGAGTCAATGTTTAGAAAAGAAGAGCACTTTCAAAACTTCTGTTTCTCACTTACTGTCCTTCTGAATGTTAAATGAATGTATTTATATATTATGCTTTTGAGCATTGGACAATGCCACCTGCTTTAAGATACTAAAATTGAGACAGACAATTAATTAAGAAAAAAAGATTGAGACAACATCCTTAAAAAGAAGATCTTCTGTGAGCACTACAATATTTATGGAGTGCATTATGATCTCCAAATACTTAATTTAACTCCATATGTGCTATAAAATCTGAACACCTGGAAAGATGTTAAGGTGGCATGAAAATCTGACTACAAAATATGCATACACTTTTGAATATTTAACCCTCATAGTTGTCATTCTGTGAATCAGGACTTCTTTTATTTTTCCCCCAAACTGGTCTGTGAAGATGTGGAAGAAAAATAATAATTATCAACCTGGTACATTCCATTGGCTAAGATGCATACACCTCAGCTGGCTGAAACATAAATCTTTATAACCTACCACATATTATTAATATTGTTAAATATCTCGGACTCTCCGTGATTGTCCCTCCTATGCGTTTAGCTCTTTCAGGGTCCACAGACCAAAGAGATATCTAATTTTGGGATGTTAAGAGGCACTCCTGACTTCCTGCACAATGAAGAAACAGCACTCTGTTCTAGATTTTTAATGTTGTTAGATCCCATGTGATGATCAAACTTCCCATCAAGCTGATATCCAGTGGGCACCGAAATAAGTCATTAAGCAAATGTGTGATCTGCTTTGCCATGCTATAGGTGTTATCTCAGTTTAAATTATACATAATGGGCTATTACAGGGGTTGTCAACTGGAGGTGCACATACCCCTGGGGGTACTTGGAAAGGTGCTACAGGGTATGCGCAGGCGGGCGGGGACAGAGTGCTGTCACCCACCACTCCATGCCGTTGCCTCCCAGGAGCAGGGCTGGGAAGGAGGCAAGGGCAGTGGCTCCCCTCTGCGGGCCCCACAGGCACTGCCTGGCTGGACACACAGCGGGAAGCCACCATCCACCCCCCCACACTGCTGCCGCGTAAAAGCCCCCCCTCCATGTTTGGGTGCCACCGCCACCCCACACCTGCTCTGCGTCTTGTCACTGCCACCCCCCTACCCAGCTTTGCATCTGGCTGCTGCCATGAGAAGGGGTATACTCCTTAAAAAAGGTTGAAAACCTTTGGCTATTACAATGTAAAAGGAAGTTCTAGCTTAAATATGAAAGCAATGGGCTCCTAAGTTAGGTATTTTAAAAGTCTTTTCCACATAAAAAGAATATACCATCCTAAAGTATCAAAAAGTAGAGCTCAGATTTTCAAGCCAGTTTGCATCAAAACGTACAGAGATATGAAATTCAAGGCCAACATACCTAATGTACGGACAGTGACACAGCAACTAAGTTTGGCACCTGGGGAAAGCCAGCAACAGCAACCCACCTTCGCCCTGCATACAGATCCAGAGGGCACATGCTCCCATGCTTGCCAGGGAGTGTACGCAGTGGCAGGGGGCGCGCTTCCCCCCCCCCT
>NW_005841954.1:2853799-2910494 GCF_000455745.1 Alligator sinensis
AACAAGCTACTCGTGGCTCCGTCCCATGTTCCACCCTGGCTGGGCAGCGCCTGTTGGTGCCCCTTTACTTCAGCGCCCGGGGAGGTTGCCCCACTTGCCCCTCCCTTACTACAGCACTGTGTATGGACATTTTAGAGAATGACAAGATCTGGGGATAAGGAGACAAATCACTAGATATTACAGATTTTGTTTTGTTTTTGTTTTTACCTGGGCAACATACGCAGAGTCTGAAATAAGAGAGAAACTGTCCATCTCCCCTCTGCTAATGTATGTTTGAAGAAGGATATTTATCTTCCCATAACTGTTTTCCACACCGCCGGGAGCAGAAAGTTCACAGAAACTGTTCAGTAATGTTTCCAGCTCCTCTGTTTCTTCTTCTCTTACCTAAAACACAATTAATAAATTATGAACAGGCTGAAGTAACTTTATAAAAACTTTCATACTGAAATTAACTTTCCATTATTTCTTAGTTACATTATTTTTAAACAGTCTCTAGTTTTAAGCTAAATAAAAAACGCCCCCAAAACAAAAAAGCCAGTCTTTCATACTGCAGCTAATAGAACTTAATTGAAACTATCTTAATAGTGACACAATTACTTTTTATTATTCATCACCATCTATTAAGGTTGCCATTGACACACAAGAATTTGATATGCCACAAAAATTGAATCTTCTGACCCTACCATCCTCTATCTGATGAGATTTCATTTTTTATTTGACCACAGTAAAACCTCTGTCCATCTGGATTAGACAGTCTTGAATTAACATTAAATGCATTCATTACAGTTATATAGTTGGCATGTGGCATAATACATTCTTAACTCAAAACTGTGAAGTACTATGATTCATGGTATTAAAGTTTTCACTGTTAATAAGATTAAGTCTTAATACAAGTAAAGAAATATTCATATCTATGGTTTGAATAATGCATAGCATTTTATATTCTCACTGATGACCCTCATACTACAAAACACAGCATAAATCTACATATTCTTTGATTTACTGATAGTCCGTTAGTGTAAAACTTATTGAAAGAGGGTAAATGTTTGGTTCATGCAGGAAATCAGCTGGGAGACATTTTCATTAGGGCCTGACTAATATCTAGAGGACTCAGAGAATAGGTTTCAAAGCCCCACATCACAGCTGACCATCTGGCATGTGGAGGAACCTTATGCCTTATCTCCAACAACATGTTTGGTAAAATGCCCTGTTCTTGAACTAAGCATTAGTACAGCTCCTCTGGTGACAGTGAACCAACTAATTCTAAGACAGCATATAAAATGTTTGAAATAACACACAAGCATGTGTCCAATATATATGCATATAAAACGAGTATATCACACTAAGGGGTATATTCTTAGTAAGAATATTCTCATTTGCTAGTCTCCTCTCACTATTGTTGTTGGGAGTTGTACAACTGACACATCACAATGCATTGAAAACTATAGTACAAGTAATACAGTTTCCTTGTGCCTTCTTGTGCTTGGATCAAGCTAACCACTGGGCAATACTTGAAGGATCATCATTCATTCAAAAAGAAACAATTCATTTTGAAAATGTTATAACTAGTGATGTAAAAATAACTCCTAAGATGCTATAATGAAAAAGATTAAACAAATACATTTTTTTCTGAAGGGAAAAAAGATGGGAGCCCTTACAGAGATAGCAAAAATGAGGGCTGGTTGCTGACCTGAGTACATTTGTGTTCTTACTTCCCTAGTATGGATAAAAAATCCTTTTACACCCAAATTCGTAGATTTTAAGGCCAGAAATGGAGATTCATATCGAACAAACAGTTTGGCATATACATATATGTCAAAAAATGTCACCCAGTGGTTCCTACATCACTTCTATCTGTGTTGCAGGTATATATTCTAGAAAGAGATGAACTCATTCGTTGAGCTTTAGATAAAGAACCCTTGTGGCCATTTTGAAATGTGCGGGGGCTTAATACACATGATGGTAATGTGATACTGGAACATTCTAATTACAATGATAAATCAAGTCTGCTCCAATGTGTTCTAATTAGAAAGTTAATGAGCAAATCTATAGGCACCCCAAGAGATCTTCCAAACCCCAGATATATCATTCCAATGGTCACTTACTCTGATTTTTAAAACACTGGGGGCAGGCGGTGACATAGTAAAGCCCTTATAAAAAAATTAAAAGAATCTTTAAAGAAAATATATCCCTAGCCAAATAGTTTAAAGCTGAACCACTATTCCAGTTTAAATACAAGTAATTTGAATGATAGCATGTATAGGACGTGTCAGGTATTCATGCTGGGAAAACATTCTATGCTTGTGCCTAACATTTACAAAAAATATTGGATAAGGTCTATTTCCATGAAAATGCTTAGCTGTATGAAGTGATGCAGTCTTACCTTGATCTGCTCAAATTCCTCAGCTTTAGATACTATAGCAAGAATATCACCTTCTGTT
The DNA here is from genome assembly GCF_000455745.1 of Alligator sinensis. NCBI lineage: Eukaryota > Metazoa > Chordata > Crocodylia > Alligatoridae > Alligator > Alligator sinensis. Next base: position 2,856,241 of record NW_005841954.1, read on the forward strand.
TTATGAGCATCAAAAAGTTCATTGAAAGTCTGTAAAAATAAATATATGCACTTATGACTTAATGTTAATAAATAAAAATATAAGAAGCCCTAGCAACTTAAAATTAAAAATGCTTCTGACCTTAGCAATTAATCAGATAATTACTAAACAACTACCAAGATTATTTAAAAGCAAATGGGTTTTTTAGCTTGATGCAGCTTGATGGAGACCAATTTTCTAGTTTCAATTGGTTCAGTTGGGACAACCAAAATCCTTTGCCCCTTTTGAAAACCTTGGCTGGGATATGTCTGATTATATGATGACACTAAATCGTTAACATTTTTAGTGGTACAGTACTGTAGTATTTATGCAGGACATGTCCTGTTGGCTACAATTAAGGACAGACAGATTTTAAACTGGTGCAGAATGAACAACAGTCTTGTACCTACACATTCACAGACAGGTAGTTATATGCGTTTCAGTGCACTATGCTTGCCTTAATTGCTGATAAATTCTACCACATGCATGACAGAGAGGTAGGATAGTCACACAAACAGACATTTTCTTACTAGGGAACTCTGTATAGAAGTTCTATCACCTGCATACACTTACATATGCTGGCAATAGACATCTAAAGACAGACAGACATCTAAAGAAAAGGCATAAAAATACAAATAACATCTAAAACCAAATTTGGTCAAAGCAAGGTTTCTGATCTCTCACTTATTTCCATATACTTAAATTATTTCCTTCTTTCTTTGTCTTTTCCTTTTTGGTAACCACGATTTGAAAATAATACTGATGTTAAGTCAGTTACATAACCTACAATACCCTTTAGGCTAGGGATAAAAATTACACGTAAACTGGTTTAAGTGATCAGAAACTGGGTTAAATCTGTAACAGAAAAAGAAGTGCACATAACCCAGTTTCAAAATGGCAGAAACTGGTTTAAGATAAACCTGGTTGAATGTAGTATCAGACTTAACTGATTTGGGTCACACTGGTTAATGGAACTTCTGCCACAGACCCCTTCCTAGTTCAAGTTTTTAAGTTAAATCAGAGTCCCCTAGCATCCTAGCCTGCTTTTCAGACTTGGGCTGGGCTATCTGCTCCAGAGAACAAGACTGGCCCTGCCCCTCTCTTCCCTGGTGGAGGACTGCAGTGTCTGCCAGGCTGCCCCCTGCCCCACTCCTCCCTCGCTGCTCACTGCTCAAGCAGGGATCCCCCCTTCCCGCCCCTCTCCCATGGAAGGGACTCCAGCAGTACAGACCTCAGCCAGCACTTGGCCATCCCCCCCCCGCCCCCAGGCTACCTAATGCTGAGAGGTGGCTCTGTGTGTGTCGTCAATTTCACTGGAACAAAGGCAGACAAAAAAGTGCCCACTTAGGGCCAGAAGCCAGTGGCTTGCAAATGCAAAGGTACCCTGCAGATGAGAAGAGCTTGAAACTCATGAGAGAGATGAGTTTGTTTTCTTTTGTAGGGCTCGATGGCCTCATAAGGTTTGCATTTTGATAAGCTCTCTACTGGCTTTCTTGCTTCAAAGCCTGCAATCTTTCAGTGCTCAACAGGAGACAGAGGTGTGAGAAATGACCTGGTTTGCAATGAATGAGACCTGTGAGTGCCATCAGTTTGCTGCAGACAGTATGAAGAAGCAGGGAGAGAGAGACTGAATAGCTCAGTATCATCAACAGATGCATGCACTGCACATGCTCCCTCCCCGCCCACCCCCCTTTCCTCAGAGTGTTAGCCAGGAGCTGGAGTCTGGCAACACTCCCCACCCCCTGAACAGCGAGCAGGGGAAAAGCCTGGAGAGGGCTGCTTTCCCCTCCACCTCCAGGCACACCCTGGCTAGGGATTGTGCAAGCCAGAGTCGGGGTTTACACCTCTCCTGAATCATAGCATCCTGCAAGGGCCTGGTCACGCCCCCCCTCAGTTCAGCACTATGGAATGGAAGGGAGGGCACACTCTAGTGCTCCCTGGCTTCTGGCCTGAGCCACTGCAGGTATATGCCTACATTTCCTGACTTAAAAGTGAATGTCTATCCACTTGCAAGTCAGTTCAATCTCTGCAGGCTAGATTAACCTGCAAAGATTGAATCAATTCAGGCTTGGGCTTTTTGAATGTCTGTCCCTAGCCGTGATGATTATTTTGTGTAAAGACTTAAAAAGAGGAAGGTGTACCAAAAGTAGAATAGTACCTCAATGGTATTATATTTAATATAGTAATGGCTGGCAGTTCTTCCTAAATCTGTTGAAGAAAAAAAACCAGTCCTCTCTTCAAAACGAATCATCCGGGCTTTGTCTAGCTTTCTGCCGACTTCAATCACCAGTTGTTCTCTGTGCTTCTCTAGTACTGAATCCATCTAAAGACCAAGCACAAAAAAAAAATCAGAAATGACTAATGTACTTCAGTGAGTTAACTCAGTTCTTTTAAGAGACAGAAACACAATACAGCTGGAAAACAGAGAAAATAAAGTCATAATTGCCAAATGAAGAATTAGTTGAATGCTTATTAACAAATGTTATATGGACATTAAGTCCAAAAAACCCTTCATCTATATAAATAAAATGAATAAAAACAGGAAACTCAAATCTATATCGGTCCATCCTCAAGTTATACTACATTTCAATCTACAAATTTAGAAAATTCTTGCTAGATACTTACAAATATGGATGACTATATGATAACATTGTTATATTTATTTATTAAAACCTAATAATGAATTTTTCACCTATTGGACATCCCTATTAAAAGGTAGAGCACACAATTTATTAATCAATAACTGAAATAATTTTGTTTCAAAACTTAACCCTGCTGATCAAACAAAGGATCTAGGTGCTCAAATATGGATTTGATTTCTAAAAACGCTGAAAACAGAGGTGCTTGAAATCCTTGGAATATGTATTTTCCATTAAAAAAAGAAAAGAAATCAATATAGCACATACAAGGGACCACTGCAAAAAGCAAGATCATAAAAGAAAAATAAAAGCTACAGTTGCTTACTGAATGATCTAACTTCATTTTTTAAAATAACTTAGCAGGGTTTGGAATCATCATCATCATGTTACATTATTACAGATATTTCCTAGTTTCCTATTTATGAGGATTTTTTTTGAGTATATATACCCTGTGTAATATGATATGAAGACAGCTTATTATCATATTCTGGAGCTGGATAATCTCCAAATCTCAAGGCTGAAATAGATATTGAGAATAAAGTGTGCAGCATGTTAGCTGGAATGTCTAGTTAGACTCTGATTCCACACATGTTATCTACTGCACTTGAAGTACACAGGTAGTTCCACTAACTTCAGTGAAAATACCATACCTATAAAATAACTGACTTAATTTCAATGATTTATAGCCATAAGTTGTCAATTTTATAAAGATCTGGCTACACTTATAGATAGAACCTGGTATAAATTGGGGCCCCAGCTCACTAATATTGTGGCCTGATCATAGCAGGTGCCATTTTTGTGCTGATTGTGATGCCCCCCTCCCCCCTCCCCCCTTTCAATGGGCTGAGGCGGCAGGTTTAGGGCCAGGTTTAATTGCAATAGCAGAGGCCTTGTTCCCAAGGCCTCTAACCAGTGCTGAAGCACAGGGAAGGGGTTGCAAAAGGGACAGAGGGAGGAGAGAGCTTGGGGATGGGTAGAGGAGAAGCTGCTTCTTCCTCCAGGTAGGAAAATTGGGGTGCAGGGGGAAGGGGGCACCTGGGGGCTGCCTTGGCAGATGGCCCTGGCTTTAGGTAGGGTTAGGACTGTTTGCTCCTCTGCACATGTGTTCTCTGCCCCCATTCCCAGTCCCCCAGTTTTCCTGCCCAGAGAAGCAAACAGCCCCATCCCCGCCCAAGCTGTCTCCTTCCCCTGTCCCTTTTGCATCCCTCCCTGCCTCCCCTGGACTACTAGGCTTTTGCTGTTGCCTGGGGAATGCTTTCCGTAGCCTATAGTAGCCACCTTGTTGCAACAAAATGCCATGATATTGTTGCTTGCTGAAGAACTCTCCAGCAAGCAACCATATTGTGGCATTCCATTGCAAATAGCATTTTTTTGTGAAAATCACTTAATTTCATTATTTTCATGAAAAATAGGAAACCATTATTTAAACCAGGCCCTACTTGTAGAAATGACAGGAAGGACAAGTCTCTACCACCTCTGAACGGTGCCATGGAGCTGCTCATAAACTGTGTTTTAAGCAGGCTAATTAGATGCTGCACTAAGTGTGACTATATTTTATTTTCTTTGGGGCGTAGCATGTGCTTTACTGTAGCGCTTACCAGGGTCCAGAGGTGGTATAGACATGTCACAAATGTCCTGACTGTCACAAACCAAACAATGGTCTGGGGATATGTGGGGTGTCATGCAAGTTTTTCTTGCATTTATTTCATTGATATGTGTGGTCTTGCTGAAAAACCCATGTTATGCTATATCCATTCATGTTATGATTATCACTGTAACAGTTTGGATTATATTATGGCATCTTTATTTTGTGATTTATGATTTTGGATGTGGTTTAGCAAAGAAGGTGAGGAATACATACTTAAGGACAACTGCCACTCCCAGAAACAGGCAGAAGAAGACATAATAATGGTGGGGCAGCCAGACCATTGTCTGTTTGCAATGGGGAAATTGACTCCTCTCTAGCAAAAGCTAGAGAAATGGCCCTTTAGCTAGGGGAATTCCAAGTGCTTCAGGGAAACCAGAGTTTTCTGGAGGATTCTGACTCTTGAGCAAATAGGATAATGCAGATGGGGGGAGGTAGTTAAAGCCTATCTATGATAAAATCATGGTATTTGGATTTTTTTTCCTGGGCTGGAGAAGCCCCAGAAGCCAGGGCTGGTAGATTCAGAAGGAAGGTTGATCTCTAAAAACCCTGGTAGGTCACTCTCAGGAAGGGTAGGGTGTAGCTAGATGAGAGGGTAAGAACATTTACTCATCCTGCTTTTTTGTATTGAAAATTATGGTCAGTTTTGCTCATATGATTCTTTTCTCCTACATACTAAATCCTTTTCTTGTTTTGTCTCAGTACTGGCTGCCTGTGGAAAAAGTGATCTCTGGGTGAGTGATATTCCAGACAAGCCCATTCTCCAGAAAAGGGGACCTAAAATTTATTTCACAACCTAAAGGGGAGGATACCTGAAGCTGGCAGAAATTCCATTGCTGCAGCTGTGGGGTTAGGTATAAGGGCAGTTGAGCAGAGGATTGTGGGGATAAGGAGTTATCCCAGGGCAACCCTGGTCTGTTCTTGAAAGCAGCAATGGGACAATGGGGGAGAAACTCAGGGTTCTGGGGGTGTACCAGATGGGTATGTGACACTGACTATCAAATATTAAGTCTGGTAAGACTTCAACAGGGAGTAAGCTGCAGAAACAGAAAGTGACGTATCTCTACCTGTGGCTAGCTCTCACACCCCTGGGGCAGTGTCCTGGTGGCTCCTGAAGGCTTTGTTGCTTCTTGTCCTGAACTGAGGGAAAGAATGGCTGGGTAATTAATTCCTGGTTTTGGCTGAGGCTGCTTGCTCTGAGCTGGAAGATGCATCTGGCTGCTTCCTCACATCATCTGGGGAACTGCCTAGTTGCTGAGCTTGTAGTGGAGTGGCCAGTACTAGTTACACCCGTCTCTTCTGTGGCTGGAGAAGTCCTGGCTGCTTCTCCCTAGTTACAAGTTGCAAACCCTTCTGATCAGAGAAAGAGTCTAAAGCCCCAAAGGCCCATGCTGTCAAGCAGTATTACTCAACTGATATGTTACAGTCCCTTGGAGGGGGAGCGTCACAAAAAGAAATTAGGGTGAGAAATACTGAAATTTTTACTAGAAACTAAAGCAACCCCCCCCACAAAAAAAAATCTTACTCTGGCCAAAAGTGCATAAAATTGAACAATCTCTTGGAGCATTCACATAGATTATTTAGGTTTATAATCCATATGTTTTCCTATTTTTATAGTGAATGAAAAGGGCTTGCAAATCATTTTTTGAAACTGAATGCAGACTTATTAACCTGGAAAGGTCGAGAAACATTGTCCTAGAGCTCTGTCTCCGTGGTTAGAGTCCTGGCAGGTCTTTATGGTTCAGAATCCTGAGGGGTATAAGAGAGTTCTGCCTAGAAGGGACCTTTACCATGGCTCTCCAAACCAGAATGTCATTTCCAAGGCAATAGCAGCAGCAATTTAGAAAGTTTTACACAAAAGTCTGTCATCTACTACTGGAAACTGAACACAGTTGGGATATTTACTTGCATAAAGGTAAGAATGCATAGAAATTTTCAGCATCAGGGTGTTAATCTGAAGAAATCTCAATTTCATTTTGTACTGACTTCTCAAGGATATATTCAAACTTAAAATAAGAGAGAAAAAAACATTAAATCTTAAATGAGAGTTGACAAGCTGCTGAAAAGTTTGACTAGCATCCTAGGCCACCTCTTTCCTGTTTTCCCAGAAGTAGGCTCTTCTCCCCAGAATAAAGGCAGTATGTTGTTACGTATGCTGCTTTCCCTAGTGACAAGGGAGGAAGAGGCTTAGCACTCTCTAAAATTTTCAAGCATTACAAACAAATATACATATACATATATACCCTTTATAAGGACAAAAAAGCCCAGCTTAGCTGTTGGAAAAGGAAGCTGTGATAGACAGTATAAGAAAAGGACTGGTAAGAATCAGTGGATTTTCTTTTATATAAACCCATTTAAAACAAATATGAACACACATTTTCTGTTCAGCAGTTTGATCACATTTCCTCACTTCCTTACCCCAACCCACTTAATGTAAATTATGGTATTCTTCTTTTAGTTGAAGGAAGTGAAGCTCAGAGAACATCCTTGTTACTGGCAAACATTTTGAAAAATTGGAGAACAGATGCTAATCAATGTGGAGGAACTGGGTTAGCCAAAGAATTAAGATTTGCATATTCACAGAATGGTTATTGACAATATGCATAGATCATGTCTCAGCTCAGTTCAGATTCAAGTGAGGTATAGAGCAGCATACTCCCAAGAGCACAGAGAAACATCCTGAACTTCCTGATTCACAGCAACGGCATGCTTGCTGCTGTATCTTTAAATGGATTACATGCTGGTCCTTGGATTACTGTGTAAAAGAATTATAGGATCAGACAGAGCACTGGTAGATCTTCAGGGATGGTACTTCCTTGGAGCTGACAAAAATCTGGAAAATGACTGTGGACTGAAGAATAACAATTCATTTGTTTTATTGTTTACTGTAAAATTGCTCTTGGTAATGGTTTGCTAACTTTATAATTGGGTATTACCAAAACTATTTACACTAATTATCCAAAATATTTTAAATCATAAGATAATTTGCAGGGATTTCTACAAAGATAGGCTATACCATTCTTTAGCAAATGATAGTATGTAATATCACTTTAGATCGGGGTGTCAAACTCATCCAGTCCATGAATGAGGCTGGTAAATGAGCTGGATCAGGCCCATGGATCCCTTCCCAAGGATAATTGGTCTGGTGGCTGCTCCACTGCTATGTACCACATGAATCCCAAAGTGGCTGGAATGAACGCTGCATACGGCACAGTCTAGCTGGAGCAGCAGCTGTGATGAACACAGTGACCACCCCAGCTGCACTACTGTATGAGGCACCAGCTCCAGCCAGTCTGAGACCCATGCTGCCTGCAAGCATTAGATGTTTGACACTTGTACTTTAGATAATGTTTTCCTTTTATCTGTTGGTGTGATACAAATAGAAGTGAGATATGAAAGCTTATTAAAAAGTTTGGGGTGATTGTATTAAGCAAGCCTCTCAAGGAGGGCCAGTAAGGTGTTTAAAACATGCCACATGACAGTACTTTGAGATCTATGCTCTACGATTTATTATGGATCATTGATAATTTCACAAACACTCTCTACTTATTATCTAAAAGGACTATGCCTAACATTATAGCCTCTTCATACAGATACATAGCTACTATTTAAAAAGCATATCTTCAGAAAGATGTTTTCTCCATTTTTCTTCCCATCAGTGTATGTTCACCTCCTGCCTATCACATTACCCTTGTAGAAGGTGCTAGTAGAGCATGTCCAGCAGTGTATAGAGATTATCTGTAAATTGTGAAACCCTCCAAAAAAGTAAAAATAATGAATTCATCTATGAAAAAAATATATCTCTAACTGTGCTTTGATTTATTCCAAAGGGGAAAAGAATTTCTAAAAGTGACATCAAAGGAATAAAAATCTGAAAATGACTGGATAACAACAAAGATTTAAAATTGATTTATTGTGTTAACCTGTTAAATGAGCAAGTACGTTATCTGATAATTTATGATACCCCATTTGATGAAACCTTCTAAAACAAATACTCTGCACAAGAAAAAAAATTCTGTGTACAGACTAAAGCTATGGTTTCAAGAAGACTTGAGTGTATCGCTTATGTCTGGTTTGCAGTATTGAAATACTGACAGCAAATAAACAATGAAAGTTGTTTTGATAAAAAATAGTACTGTGTGTTGATGGGTAGTTTAGCTGTTGGCAGTATTTTTGTATGGTGGTGTAAAAATGTTTTCAATTAAAAAGACTATTCAGAGGAGAACTTTTAATTTACTTTAGTACAAAATACCCCCAAAACGCTGCTATAAAAATATATTTTCCTTCTCAAAACTTAAAAACAATTGCTAATGTCAGGTAAGATAGAAATGGCAAATATTTATCCTCACATCAGGAAAGGATTACAGAACAAGAAAGTAGGTTAGATTTTTTTAAATGCATTTTCTACCTGATAAGCCTTGTGACTGATGCCATATACTAATGGATTTGCTCTCATCCGTACATAAAGATAAGTGTAGCTTATCCACTTTACTGCTTCCTCCACATTAGTTACTGTTCCAAGAGCAATCTGTAAGTAGGAGAGTTCAAATTAAAAAAAAATTGAAGTAAATACAAGCATAAAGTTCATAACATATTTAATTCAGGGCTTTCGGGCTAAACTATGAAAACTGTTAGTTTTCTAACTGAAGTTACAATACTCATAAAATCATCTTTTTGAAACATCTTACATCTGCATTCAGAAACACCTATTTATTACCCTGGTGATAATGCCAGTACCTTCTTTGACAGTAAGTTCCAAATACTTAAGCACTTACATAATCTTCCCTACTGTTTGTAATTTTGTAAAATAAAAGGACCAGACCATGAAGACTTTTAGACCCCAATAATTTGAATAAGGCTTGACAATTTAAAACAAAATTTATATTGTATTTTTTAATGTTTATCTTTATAAGCAACATAAACTTACTTTCTTTTCTGCTGTCAACATAGGAACATTTAAATGAAATATTTACAACCTGATCTAAACTGGTTAATCTGTTTAAAATATAACTCCATATGTATTTTAGAAAACATATTAAAAGGTGAAAACATTCTGATAATAGACAACTGATAGTGTAGGAATTGGATAAGTGGACTGGATTTACCAATCAAATCATACTGGTACATAAGACTTTTTTGAAGATGGTTCCATATTTTATATTTTTAAGTAGTTTTTGGCTTGCCTTTTATCTTTGAAGAGTCACATGCACAAGGCTTCTGGCATACTGCTGGCACATGAAAAGATAACTGAAGTTTGAGTGGGTTATTTTATATATTTATTCAGATTATTGATGCACCTGTATTGAAACAATATCACTAAGACTCATCAAGTGCATTAACATATTTCCATTGGTTGTAGTCATGGAAAGTACTGGGTGTTTTGCTGTTTATTGTAACTGCTAATTTGAGCTCATTGGGAAAATTCAAGACCTTCATCACAAACAAACATATCTTTTTGCATATTATGTTTTCCTATGGTCATACTGTTAAACGAACTCTTTAATAAAAAATTGTGAGCAATTACTACTAGTTAAAAGATTAATGACTTTTATAGCCTTTTAGTTTCACATACATTTACTTTGTTACACAGATTTTAAAAAATCCATGCAACTTAATTTTAAATTCTGAGATCTATGCATCTACATGCTAGTAACAGAGAAATTCATTACTACAAAAAAAGAAACAAATATAACTATCCCAAAATAATATTGAAAGCTAAACATCTCTTGTCAATTAAACCCATGTAAATCTTGTATAATCCTCCTGACTTCAATGACTAACATTGAGACTTTAACCCAGATGGTGCTGTAATTCATTGGACTTGACTTGATTCTGCTTCCCAACAGTGAGGAAAAAAAGGCAAAGTGATATTTTCTTATGTACATATACTCATGCATGAGGCACTAAAGGATTTAAGAATGCAGACTTGCCCTGAACTACCATATTTCAGTTGAAAATGAGGAAAGACATTCTTACATCTTTAGGTTGTTTACTCATTTTACCTCCCAAATTAATTGGTGCATTTGATTTGTCTGTATGACTCAAACCACTTTCCTGTACATAACTTGGAGCAGGATCTTTCAATATTACAAAAACCTTTCACAAAATGGCCAATTTTAGAACAATCAAAATAAAAAGTTCTTATTACAGAAAAGAGCAAAATCTGAGAATTGGTCAAAAATAACCCTTTGTGATTTATTCAATGACTGATATTAGTATTTAGACTGGTTAAATAATAAACATTTCTACAGTTCAGCAAAAAACAGTGGAGGAAGATAAGGATATGCGATATATACCAAGGTTGCATATAAAAACCCGTACATATTAGAAACTTTGTAACATCCATTTTTAAGTGTGTTCAGTACCATACAGAGACAAAAGTAAAAGCTACTTCTGAATATTTGCTGCCACCTAGTGTGTAGCTAAAGTTCTTGCCTCAGATATGTCATGCAATTATTAATTGTTTGGGTAACATGAAACGAAGTATTTGTACTGTAAGCATTTAAGGCTATTTACAAAACAAATGATCTACACAATTTAGCTTCTGCTAGATTGGGATATTTAAGGCAGGTAAGGTAAGTGAAAAGGGTAATAAAGATATTGCTTCTAAAAAATATTGAGAAACAAAGGTCTTAAACAGGCATTCATTTCCAGGAGAAATCTTTTGGGGAGAGGGATCAGTACAGCATTCAATCTGCAGCTGCCCCTTCTTCCCTGACCTCCATGCCTTCCCTAGACTGGGAGGGGAGCAGAGCAGCGGCTGCTCCCCACACCTTTTCCAGACTCGGATATCACCCTGGTTCCTGGGAGGAATCAAGTGGCAAGGAAGCATACAGGTGTTGTTTCCCTCTGACAGGAGAGATCTTCCTAATTGAAAAAGGCATTGTTCCCAAGGGAGAAAATTGATGAATGCCTGTACATTTTTGGTTTCTATCAAAACAGCAGAGATTCTCCTGGCAGAAATGTATGCGCTGTATGTGGCCATGGACCTTATAGTTTTGCTTGGCATAGAAAAATATTGCACTAAATCAAAGTCCTTAAATGGATATTTAGCTTTCAAAAGAAGAAATGCTGAAGCTAAACATTTACATTTTCTTGAAATTGAACTGCTTGATTACAAATTTTAACAGAATGCTACTATTTAAACTGTTCATGCAAATAATTGTGAATGCAAACTGCATTAACAGAACAAGAGACTCAGTTTTAAAAAAGCTAGTTCACCAGGCAAATATAAGTGAAAATAGGAGAGAAGTCAGTGTAGGAATTTTTCAGCCAACTATTCATGGAAGGATGCAACGGACTACTGTGACTCTGAAACAAAGTTCTGTTAGTACAGGTCTTAATTTTTACAGGTAATTTTTGTTGAATGCCTTTTTAAAAGCTCCATGCCATGAAGTGGAGAGAGTTGAGCAGCAATTCCCAATTCAGTTAAATTTTTCTGCTTTTCAAAACATAGATATTAATAGTTGAGCAGAAAATTAGACTTTTTACAGATCTCAAACATGCAAAGAAAAAGGAATGCAGTCTGTTTATAAACCATTTTCTCATGCAAAATTTCTAGCTATATGAATGCTGATGTACAACTGAGTCCAATTATTCCTGCACGTGAATCAGACAAATATTTAGAGCAATACATCAAGAAGTCTTTCGTAAAGACTCCTATCAGCATTTATTTTGTTTTCAAATAGTCTGAAGGACCATTTTTATACCCTTTTTCTGATGTGATCAAGAACTCATTCATGCATCTCATTTGAAATATTTTCTTTAGCGTTACTAGCATTTACTAAATGGAGTAGAACATCCACATTATCACCTTCTGAGAAAGGAAAAAATATAAATCAAATAAATAATGGGAACAGTCCTGTCTTAAAGTCTCAGAGGAGCTAATAGTCTAGTATAAGTACTGTATAAGTAGAAAAATAATATCTAATGAATTTTTGGTATTTTTTCCATCTTTTATAGTAATTTAACTCCTTAGAAATGTTCTGCCATATTTTGGGCGCACACATAATCCAACCCCCTCTACCTGAATAGGTAAAGGCATTTTCCTGGTCTGGCAGGGAAAAAGGTAGAAGTTCTCATCCTGTGATTGGCCTCCAGGAGGTAGAGAGACATCACCTCAGCAGGCAGGCAGGCTGGTGGGCTCAGGTAATCCACTGTTCTTTGTGCACAAGGGTACGGATACAGAAAACCTTCACCCTCCAGCCTAAGCCTCACTTTACACCCTGATTAGCAGCTTGTATCCCTCCAAACCTAGAATTAGGTACCTCCCCACTGCCACCCACTGCAGGCTAGGAATCCAGTGGTAAAGTTAGGTTCAAGTTGTCACAAGTTTGAAATTGCGAGATTCCGATTGCAAGTACCCACAGGAGGTCTGTTTTTTTGATCAACTGAAACTGGACTCCTAGGGAAGTCATTCTGTTAGAAAAATGCTGGGGAACCTATTTCTGAGGGGAGGATAGTGAGGTCCCAGCAACAGTCTGGGGAACAAGATGTGGAGATGGGTATGTGCTGATGGCAATTCTTTAACAGGTGGAAACAGTTAAGAACATAAGGCAAGTAAGTCCTTTATTAGATCTAGCCACACATTCCTTATTCATTATCCCATTCCTGTTAGGAGACCTGATCTAGATGCAAGATATGCAGATGTTCTTATAGAATTATGTGGCCTTCCCTTGATAACAGCCATTATTATGTTCATTGATCCATTTCTTTTTTCATAGTAATCTCTCTCTATTAAATTAAGAATCACAAGGGTCTCCAGCAGTCTCTCCAGCCTTCAATAGAACTATAAGGAATACTTTGAGATTTGGAAGAAGAAATGATCCTATTCCCACACTAAGAAATAAAGTACTTTCAGCAAAGGCTAAGGACTTAAGTTAAAATGGGCTAATCTGACTGAATGAATATGCACTATAAAACAATTCTGTTTAAAATTAGGGAGATAATCACAGACCAAAAGGGATGCCAAGAGATCATCCAATTCAATTCCCCACACATGGCTGCATTATCCCTGTCAAAACCATTCTGGGTAAGTATTGTCTAACTGCTTTTAAAAGCTTCCAAGGATAGAGATCCCCAAATCTCTCCAAGACCCTGTGTTCCAATGCTTAACCACCCTCATAATGAGGGAGCTCTGTATATAATCCAACCTAAATTTCTCTTACTGTAATTTAAGAACATTGCTTCTTGTACTGTTCCCTGAAGACACAAAAAAAAAAAAATCTGTCACCATCCTCATTATAACCTTAAGTATTTTAAGACAATTATCAAATACTACTGCCATCTCCTGTTCTCCAAGCTAAACAGTCACAGTTCTCCAACGTTTCTTCATAACAGGTTCAATGTAGATACTATTTTGTAAATATTGTAACACAACTATTATTCTCTTCATTGTTTAGACAGCCCTTTCAAAATATTAAAGAAAAGATAAAGTTATCAAATCTCTATCTTTTAGATACAGCCCTTTCCCTAGAGATATTGATCTAAAATTCTTGACTCAATAAATCTTATCAAAATCAATCATATCTTCCTTCATTTTTCACCTTTCTAAGCTAAATAATAATAGACTCAGCCATGTCTACCAAGGTCCATCACTACTGAACTTTTTTTGGACTTACTCCACTTCAAGTGTTTTTACTTGTACTTTTTATCTACAGCAGCTTCCTCATCCCTAAGAACAGCAATCTTCATACCATCCATACAGCTTTACAGGTGTTAGCAACAACAGGAACTTTAATATAGAAAAATGACCAATAGCCACTACTGTATCTAAGGATATGTCTTCAAAGACAGATCCTAAAAGGGAATAGACAACTATGTGTTTAAACACTACTGATCATTATATATGTATTCTATAGTTTATATTTTGTTTCCATGGTTTTCATAAGCCAAAATTATCTCAGAGCATGGTGAGATGTAGTGTCATGATGACATACTACTTATTTTATTTTTTACAGGTGTTGTAGCCTGCTAGGTAGATATTTTGAGCTACTCACATAGGTTCATGGAATTCTGTCCCTTAAAAGTTCTTTACGTTGAGATCTAATCAGCATATAAGAGAAGTTTAGACCACTGCTGAATTTAGAGAGATAAACTGCTATCCAGAAAAACAATAGCTTCTTGTAATTGACTTCACTTACTATTGATTTCCTGTAATCAAGCAGACAGTGATCTTTCCTGCCCTGTCATGATAGTAGGAAAAATCATGTCTGATGTATCAGAGGTCATAAAAATGATGGTTTCATGGCCTTGACAGTGGTTTACTTTTTCTTTTCAGCAGTTCCCATTACACCTTAAGTGTTGCTGTTTCCACTAAAAATCACCAAAAATCATTAACAAATGTTGGGCCAGAACTTCAGGTGCTATAGCTGCATTGTGTCCACTGCACCTACATTATCTGATATCTGAAGGGCAGAAAAGCTGCCATAACATTGAAATTAAAGTGCATTAGATATTTTAAAAATATAATCAAAACAATGACAATTACATGTTCAGAATTTCCTTCCAGTTTTCTACTTTCTTTAGAGAAGAATCGATACTTAGACTCAAACCGTTTAGTGTTCCACGGTAAAAGGACCTTAGTTTTAGTTCAACATTAATACTGGTTTCCTATTTCAGAAGTTCAGAATATTAACATTTTGACTTCTAAACTAGCTTGCAAATTTCTTCCCCCATTCTTATTCCCTGCGTTAGACCTGATGAAATTAACAAAAAAAAAAAAAAGATTTACATGTGATTCAATTATTTCAACCATTCTTTTTCTTTCTTTTTTGAGTTGCCTAACATTATGTACTGAGAGTAACTATGGCCCCTGGCATACAATCATTTAAAGGCATCATGGAATCTGATCTCTTATCCCAAAATTGTGTATCCCTCCATGCATATGTGCATGTCCCACAAAGTTGAAAGCTGGGTGCCCACAGCCTGGCATCACTGAGGGCTGGGGCCAAGAATCAGTTGATTGGGTGGTCCTCACACTAGAGCAGCACCACAACTGTTTAAAGACCCTGAACTGTCCTTGGGGCTGGGGTTCATTCAGCTGGTTGTTGACCCCAGCCCTGGTACAGCACCAGAACTGGTTCAAGACCCTCAGGGCTGGGGCTGAGTCCACTGGCAGGCTTCTGTCCAGGGAGTTTAAAAAACCTGAACCTGGCACCTCCAGTAGGACTGTCAAGGGCTTAGAGGCTCCTGGTGGGGAGACCTGAGGCTGCTTATAGATGTAAACCCCCCCCCACCCCCAACAAAAATGGTGTTTTACTTTAAACTCCACGCACCCCCCACACTGAGCCTAGCATATGTCCGAAAGAGGCATTGTGTTAGTTGAACGCAATGTCTGTATAATAGATAAGGTGCTCCAGCAGGGCTTTATTTGGCGCTTTTATTTGATAGCTGATTGAATCAGCTTTAAATAAAAGTTTGAAAAAGCCCCACTGAAGTGCCTGATCTATACAGATGCTGCAGAGGGAGGCTGAACTAACATTCTGCTTCTTCCAGTAAAGCACATTTTTTTTCTACATCTGTCAGAGGCCTGAATGTCTTTCACCACCAGGGGCCTTAAACTGTAGGTGTGGGCTTTAAAGTTGCCAGAAGGAAAAGCCCTTTGGCTCCCCATACCAAGAACCTCATCTTCCATGTAGGACAGTTTGTGCACAGGGATTAAATTCCTCAGTGGGGGAGCTTCTTGGTGTCCCTGCCAGGGGCCCAAAAGGCAGCTCTGAACCCAGCTGGAGAACAGGGGCTGGCCTGGGGGGCCACCCTTGTGCATGCCATATATTTAATTTAAAGCCATATACAAACCAGACAAAAATACTCTACATATGTGGAACATTTTTATGCCTGGTTTGCTCTTTTATGGCTTCTTAAATTGGGTGCATGTGTAGCACTCTTGCCATTTATGCTGCAATTAACATGTTAATCATGGCATAACTATAATGCATATAAAGGCTCTGTGTAACATATAACTTTAATGTCCCTCAGTGTTGTGGGGTTTTTTTGTTTGATTTTTTCCACAAGAGTACCACTTAGGTATTCAATTATTGTGAAGGGTCATTCAGTTTTCATTTGGGCTTGGGGTGGTTTCAGATATTAAATTCTACCATTTAGTAAAAGTATATGCCTATCTGGTCAATTATTAACACTTTCCTCTATTTTTTTCCCCTGTATTCATAATGTTATCAATTTCTTATAATTCTTCATAAACAGGCTTACCTTTTTTATAACCATAAATTCTGTCAGGAATCTGAAATATCTGCAGTTTACTGTCTCTTTCAGTGAAAATGAGACAGTGAAAGGAAACTTATTTTTGGTGCAGGGTAGTAATTGCAGGTAGATACTCTTCCAATATTACAAAGTCTTTTTATTTTATCTTTCCTTCTTTTGCATACTTATTTTTCCTTCTGGATCTTCAACATGAAAATTAACTTCTCATTTAGATACATACTAGCTCAGAATGATATTTACTTTCCCAAATCTTTTGCAATTATTTTGGTTCGATGGTTTCTAAGCTAATAGTTTAGATAATTTATTATAAAATGAAAAGAAAATAAAGCTAATGACAACATAAGTCCTTACTGTTACAATAACAAAGCTGGGCATTGCAAAAATTAGAGTTCCAAAACAAAGCCAACTACACTGAACTTTCTATATACCTGTTTTGCTTAAAATTGCAGACACTTAGTAAAATGTCGGTTCATTAATTAATGTGCTTATGCCAGCACAATGTAGTCTTGTGTCTAACAAGGCCTCTGACTATACACTACAAATAAATAAAGTGTTGTATATTTACATTGAAACACATGCTTAAAAATTGGAAATTAGGATTTGCAGAATATTCTAGCATTTAATGGAAAAAAAATCCCCAATGATATCCTGGCTGTGAAGGCAGATGTGTATTTGACTTGATTTTAAAGGTGTAAATAACTTTAAAAAAGTATACTTGTGCCTTTCTTTTCCTCTTCATCCTGTGTAAAGAAGTCCTGCTCTTCTTCAAAAAAATAAGGTCTTCTTGGAAAAATAGATATTCTTGTGAAATTACACCTTAATTAGAAAGGCATGGTATTGATTCTTTGCCTAGACAATATTAATATCACATAGGAAATAAAGAGGTTAAAAAAGAATTCCAGAATTTTAAATGGTTGTAGTAAACACCTCTGACTTTGTAGGCTACCACTTCACATACTGAAAAATACTCTTTTCCATATTAGAATTACTAGGCCTTTTCTGTTCCCACTACTTCTAATAGAAAGCTGTTCTAGAACATCATACCTGTTATGGTCAGAAACATTCTCCTGATTTGCACCCTTAATTTATTCATGCCAAATTTACAGTAATTTGTTCTTGTGACAATATTTTTCAAAGAATTCTTCTTTTCACTGTGTTTGTCTCCCTGCCTCCAACCCCAATATACGGTACTTACAGATAGTAGCTCTATCTCTAAATAACCATTATTTTTCTACATTTACTCTAGTAAGAAAATCTCTCCATTTCTCTGATTGCCTATGCAGCTCTTCTCTGCACTGTTCCACTTTGTTATAGACATTTCTACAGACATTTCTACTATCATTTCACTAGCTCTCCAGCTAAGTAGGGTCTATTAGGATAGAGTAAAAACTGTATTTCTGATATATGAATCAAATGGAAAAAAATGAATCCTTTTTTGGAGAAAAGAAACACAAATATAAAAAAACTCACTTAGGCCTTGTTCATACATCATAAGGTAACAAGTAAATGACATAAACCCAAAGTTTGTCTATTGTTTTTATTCAGGATTTTGCTGTACAGGTTTCCCTCGCTTTATGTTGTACATGCGTTCCTGGAAAACAGCCCATAACTCAAAGTCACACAAAGGGAACTCACTTTATAATATAACAAATAGGGATACATTCCAAGACCCTGACTGTACTGACCCCCAGACCCATTTCTACCACTTTTACAAGACCATTTTGGTACTCTCCAACACCAGATAGTACACATGAGCACAGGGTGGTGCTGAATGGTACCATAATAGGGATTGCAACTACAGAAATATGTGTCGCAGACAACAAGCAAGGAGCACAGATCCACACAGGAGACTATATTTTGGTGCATATCACTCCCACAATGCACTGCACAAAGCAGCTGACTGCAGGCTTTCACCACACTGATCACATAAGAGTGAATTTACCTTGCATATAACAAATTTTTGTTATAAAAAGGGTCATCACATAAGAGCAAATTCGCACATACAGAACCCACATAAAGCGAAGGAAACCTGTATGTGTTTTAAAGAAAATCAGTATACTATTATCCTTCACACATATTTTTCCCAGTAATGTGAGTCTAGTGCTCTGATCAGAAAGAGTGCAAGTCAAATTAGAGCTCTTTGCAGCTGGCAAGCAATCACATCTAGTTTTAAAAAAATGGATACTGTATCTAAGCAAACTCTCAACCTAAGAAAACAGATCCTCGAGTAGTTGTACGCTGTAGCTTCATGGGATCTGGGACACACACCACCTGAGGATCTGCTTCAAGATTTTTCAAATGATCTCTGTTTACTAGAATATCAATAGGGATTTAAAAAAAAATGAAAACATATAATGTTTAACTGAACCACAGTTGAATTTAAAAGGTAAAAACAGTTAACACAAGAATCAAGTATGGACATTTCAGTGGAAACAAGTATCATTCTGGAAAGTGTATATGTGAAAGTGCTGGGTTTTTGGTTGTAGCTGCGTTGGTCTAAGGATATAGGCAGGCAAGGTTCTTTGAGTAGATGTGATAACTTTTATTAGACCAACTGAGTAGTTGGAAAAAAGTTCTTAATCAGCTTTTTTGGGTTAAAAAACCTTGCTAAAACTTCCTTCCAAATACTCATTTGGTCTAATAAACGATATCACATCTACTCAAAGAACCTTGCCTGCCTAAATGTAAAAGTAGCATTATAACAGAAATTGTTTTGCAACATTTACTGTTTAAACTACTCCCAGGAAACACCCAACATTTTTGTTTTTCTGGTTTATCCGTTTCCCTTTGTTTGATATAAAGTATTCAATTATTTGAATGTACAAGGATTTCTAGATATTTGATCTTCATTCTATTTTGCAAGGGAAGTGGCATGGTGCTCTTGTACATATTATGGATTTGGAACCAGAATGATGGATCAGCAAGCCAAGCATTCATTCAATGGTGTGAAGGCAGAAAATTTGCATGGAGAAGGCATGATTTTGGGATCTGGGATCAGATCCCAACAGCACCATTACTTCTTGACAGTTCAGAGGGAGCCAGACCTAGTACACTGGCAAACTGAAACCCGGGTACCTGCACATGGCGCTGACAATCAATTGATCTGGGGTTCTGTTTCAGACACAGGGCTTTCTGGGTACTGGGGCTAGCAATCAGTTGATTGTTGGGCCCAGTACTGGATGGTCCTATCAACAATCAGGTTGTCAAAATCCAATGCCGGGCAGCTCTGGTTGGGCTGCCCAGCACAGGGGACCAGAAGATCCCAGGGCAGGGGAACCTTCACCTTCTTCCTACTGGGGACTTTAAATCCTGTGCTAGGCAGCTCTGGCTGGGCTGTCTGTCATTCCCTGTGCTGGGCAGTCTTAGCCAGAGATGCCTGACCTGGGGTTTAAAGTCCCCAGTGGGAGAAGCCCTTTGGTTCACCTTCTGCTCCCTGGCTCTGACCAAGGCAAATGATCAGCTGATTTTTGGTCATGGGGCCCTTCCAGACTTCAGTGTGGTTGGGCCTCAGGACTGACAATCAGCTGACATGTTAAATTTAAGGCACCCTACAAATGAACCATAAAATTTTCTACACCATAGGTGCAAGATTTTTATGGTTCATTTCCCATTTTATGAAGCCTTATAGTGGGTTAATCACAGCATAAAGGTAATGTATAGAGAGGGCCTCAGATTTACTTTTGTTATTCATGTCTGAATTGCAAGTGGTCACATGTATTTCAAATTTTTTTTGATTTATCACCATCTACAGCTGTAATATGCAAATTTTCATATATAAATATATAATGTGTGTGTATGGAGTCTGTATAGGCAGAAGTCCCAATTGCTTTAATATATTTAAGATTTTTAAAGCTCAGTTGGATAGGATCTACTTATTACTGAAAAGAAAAACAGTTTAATTGCAATTTGATTTAATAGGAAAACTTGACCTTAGCCAAAAGACCTTCATGATTCACAAATGCTATTCAGCAATCCACAAGACATTATGGTAACTTTATTATAACGTCTTATAATAAAACCATTGTATCTCCTAAACATATTAACTCTAAAAATAAGTAAAAAACTTCCTTAATGTTGTTACTTATCCTTATCAGAGTTCCTCAAAAGAGTCTTTCATTATCTACCATTCTCAGATTTATACCAAAGCTATATCATATATCAATTAATGATCTCTCTCATTCAGTTTTGAATATGCAGGTACAATTTACAATTTTCTAGATTCTTCCTCACTTCTCCTACTACCTGTACCAGAAAAGGGGCAACATAAATATCTGCTTCTTTAAAAATCACAACAGCTAGTAGCATTAGCCAGTAAAACTTACTGTAGGTTTGGCAGGAATTTGTGACATATTTCTAAACAGCCTTACTATAACAGCATAATGCCCCAATGCAGCTGAAAACATTTCTTTGAAACTGGTCTACTCCTTCTCTCAAGTCATTCATAAGAAAAAAGTTCAGTGACTCTGCTTTTGTAATGTACTTAAGTTTACTCTTAATTTCTAGGAAGACATAATATTTAAGAGGAAATGCAACATATTTTTAGAAATCAGAAGATATTAAGCATATACAAAATAGGCTTTGCCAATAACATCTTCAAGTTATCACTTCAACCTCTCATAATCATATATAATTTATATTTATTTTAATATTAATAATGTGTTCCCCAGAAACGGCTGTGGGTAACCTATATAATCATTAAGATTCATGGTTGAAATAGATATAAAAAAAAAACTTAGCTAAAATACTTGTTTTTCAGACATTTATTAGGCAGAAATGTTTAGTTTCAAATACTATTCAGTTAATATAAGACAAGAAAGCTAACTGATAGGATTTAATTTAGTTTAGGTGCTTGTTGGATTCACTTAGTCCAGCCTGGAGAGCCAAATGTCCTGGTTTGATAAAAAGTGATGGGATATACATAGATCCCCTCTTCTCTCTTTCCTACAGGCAGATTGAAGGGGAGAGTTGCACAGAATGGAAATTGTCAGTTTTACGACTGCAGATCAGTGGAGGTAGGGAACTCAGTGCACACTCAGTACTACCTGATTCACCAAGTTCATACCAATGCTGTATCTCCTTTGCTCTTCCCCATTACTGAGAAACAGGAAGGAAGGGAGAAAATCACAAGTCCTTTCCAAATGCCTATAATATATCTCAACAATACTGAAGAAGGCAAAGACAACCCCCACTCCCCTTCCCTCTTAATCCCCAGAAGGAATGCTCCTTTTGTGTTTACTTTTATTGTACCAACTGTATAGCTGGAAAGCATGTTACACTAGTTTTTGGGTACAGAGTGCCCTTCTTCAGGTCTTCTTTTCATGCCTGAAAGCTTGTCTAACATTTCTTCTAACTATAGAGTCAGTCCAATAAAAGTTATGACAACAAAAACTTTTGCTTTCACATATTTCCTAGACTATTAGGCTAGTGACAGACATTCAAAAATACTGAACCTTAATTGATTCAATCTTTGAAGGTTAGTCTAACCTAGCTAGACTAAACTGGTTTGTAACAGCACAGACATCCAGAAAGCAGGCACATGCCTGCAGCGGCTCAGGCTAGAAGCTGGGGGGCACTAGAGCAGCCCCCCTTCCCTTCAGCAGCCCAGCAGGCAATCGATAATTAGATCCTGGTTTTCCCTAATTGAGGAGATCCCTGTGTGGCCCTGCTGTTCTCTGCCTGGTCATGCCTGCTGGGTTGTGGAGGTCCTGGGGGAGGGAAGCAGGACAGAAGCTTGAGCCCACAGCCTGCACCTATACTGCATACAGATCGGAGGGGGGGGGCACGGGTCCCCCCCGCCCTCCTGGGAGTGCTCGCCGCAGTGGGGAGCCATCCCTCTCACCCTACCCTGGACAAGCTCCCCGCTGGGGCCCTGCAGCCACGCAGGGGATTCTGGCCCTGGGCCCCAATCACCGCCTGGCTGGGCAGCAGCCCCAGCCCTGCCCAGCTAATTCCTTCCCTCTCTACAGGGGCCTCAATCCACTTCTCCCCCCCACCCCCCTTTACCTGCTGTAGCTGCTCTCAGGCTGCCTGGGGTCATATGCATGCACATGGAGCCTTCCTCCCACTCCCTCCAAATCCCTGCAGGCTGGAACTCTGCCAGCCTGCAGGGAGCTCATTGAAAAAACTGCAAAATCCATGGGTTTCTCTGGTAAAATAAGAAATCTGCCTTTGCCTCTGGTAAATGGTAAAATCCATGGTTTGCTCTGTTTCTGTGGGAAACAGAAAACCTGGATCCCTGTTGATAACAGAGTGTTTATCACCCCTAACTCAGTGCTTATCACCCCATCAGAAAACAAATCCTCTCTCCATTAGTTCAAGCTCTTCTTAAACAGCGTTTCCAAGGAAGAAACCTGTCTCCCACAGTATGGACCATAGCCAGCATGTGGTATGCTAGCTAATGTTGCGAGGTGTCTGTGTAAGGTAGAGGGGAGGGGGGATCCCTGCTTAGCAAGGAGTGGTGTGGGGAGTGTGGGGAAGCCAGGCAGTTGCCTGCAGTCTCTGCCAGAGCTCTAGCCAGGGAGCAGAGAGGAGGGGCCAGCTCTGCTGTGGAGCAGAGAGTCCAGCCCAGAGAGCATGCCGGGATGCTGGGGGAGTCTGGTTTAATGTAAACCAGGAAAGGGTCTGGACAGACAATGCATAAACCGATTTGGTTCAAATCAGTTAAGTCTGATACTACATTCAACCAGGTTTATTGCAAACCAGTTTTAGCCCTGTCAAACTGGTTTATGTGCACTGAACATCGTTCTGTTACAGGTTTAAACCAGTTTCTGATCACTTAAACCATTTAAGTGTAATGTCTGTCCCTAGCATTAAGGTTACAACAACTCTTTACTATCTTATTCCCCAGACAACCCTGAGGAATATACCTAGGAATGGCTCCTATGCAAAGTATACAACACGTTTTCCCAGCTTTTATAAGTTTTTTGGATGCACAAGAGGTAGAGAAGTATGAACTTAGGGAGCTTAGTATTTGTAATAAATGTTTCCATCATCATCATAAAAACAAGATCAAAAGTCAGAGAACAGATACATGCATATTCCCATATTCCAGTTAAACCAATTAAAATAATCACAAATAAAGGATAACTTCTACCACAGGCAAATGCTCTTTTTTTTTTGTAAAATCCTGTGTTGCCTTTTGTTTTATACAGTTATATTTCTTTTTACTTTTATGCTTTCCCTTAATAAATAGTATACAGACCAATGCTAATTCAATTAATTTATATCAGTTAAATTCAGATTCTGAATAAAAATAAGACTTCTGAATAAAAATATATATTTTTTCTACAGTTCAGGTGTATGCCTACTACTCTGAACCTTCATTTTTGGATATGTATTTTTGATTACATTTACAAAGTTTGTGCAATATGCTTCTTGTTTACTTCTCTTAAATAATAAAATATACACCCCAAAATCTCCAAGCATTGGATAGGATTTTGTTATAATTGTTTGCACTTCTTCCTCATTAATACTGGTCACTTTAAGCCTGTACATGGTAATTTCTCTTAAACAAATTAATTTAATTTTACCTCTGCATTCAGGTTGTCTGCGAGGCTTTCAAGAAACTGGCTTTCAATTGGGTTCTGCTGAGTAAGCAGAGTCAGGTAATGGCTGAGTTTATCATGAGTTGTAATAATGACGCCTTCTCCAAATTTGTCAAACTGAGGCCGTCCGGCTCGACCAAATATCTGCATGACATCTAAAATTCCAAGGTCAACAAAGGAACCTCTTTTTGCAGCATATATTTGTGTTCCCTAGTTGAGGAAAAGTTAATAAAAATTAACATAAATACACATGAACATAATCCTGATGAGCTGAATACTGAAATTAGGCAAATATAGCATGATTTCAAAAGTGTACTTTAACTAATCCTTTTATAATCTATGATATATTTAAATCTTTACTATACAAACTGTATTTCCACTGGAGAGAATCAGTTTAACGAGACACAAACAACATTTCAAGTCAATCAGACCCCCGCCTCCCTCCAAACCACAATACAGAGCATGCTCTATATGCATTTTTACAGGTTTGTTTTAAGACACGTATCCACTTGCAGTGTAAGATAAGCTCTTACCTTAATAATAACAGCATGAGCAGGAAGATTGACTCCCCACGCTAATGTAGCCGTGCAAACTAGGACCTTGATATGTCCATTAGAAAACAAGTTCTCAACCAAACTTCTGTCTTGCCGCAGCATCCCTGCATGATGAATACTAAATCCATCTGGAAACAACTCGCGTAACTGCTTATTTCTGGACCTTTGTACCTAGAATGGACAAGAAGAAAAATTAAATTAATTTGGAACTACAGTACAGACAACACTATTTAAAAAGATTAGATTGATCACTGTTTTAAGGTGAAGGAAGATATTATTAATAGCCCTTAAAAATGAACCCGGTCTACTGATCTGGAATTCTGTGTCAACACAAACTCTTGCTTACTGTAAAAATGAACCATTCTTAATTTAAAAAAAAATCACCTAAGTGTGGTCAAGCATAGTGTTATGGAACACTGGTTCCACTCATGCTGTTGGTCCAGATCAATTAATGAAATGTATGTTAGAAACCTTACACTGCATCAGGCTATATCAGTGACTCAGGGGATACCCTCACTGACATTCCCCCTAACTATCATTCCACCTCTGCAAGGGTACTGGGCCTTCAGTGCCCCCTCAAAAATCAGGTTTTCCTGTTCCTAGCTACACAAAGTAAACTGGTACCATCCAGGATCTTATTCATTTCTGGTCACTGGCCCTCCTAAACTTAACTTACATTGGACACTGGCCACAAGTTATAACAAGCTAAAATTTTTACCTTCCTAATATTAAATCTTCAAAATCTCATTGCTATTAATCCAACTGTGCTATGCTGAAGCTAAGAAAGGTGAAAAATACTACCAAATCTCATTCCAAGTTGGCCCAATGGGAAAAATTCCTTCCTGTTCCCAAACAAATGCTTGTTAAAACCTGGAGCATTAAACAGGTTGCCACTAAAGGGTGAGACGGGAGGGCAGCTAAACAGAAGCAAGCCTTGATAAGCTTTAATGTGCAGGAGAGGAGATGACATGTATTCAAAATCCACTAGCATCAAATAATGCGGAAGAAGTATTGACAAAAGCAACTGGCAGTTTCCTACTAAGATGCTTTCTTCTTATATTTTTTTACCAATGGAGAATCTGTATCTAACTGTGAACTTCTAGAGAATGCAGTACAATAATTTTCAGATCTATATATTACAACTAATTCATTTTATGTTTATTTGGGATGAATGTCTAGTCCTGCTTTATCATTACATATCTTGGTCCCAATTTTGCTGACTCATATCCACAGGAGTCCATGGAATTGCAGAGTGGGTAGAGCAGAGCAGAATTTGGATCATGAGACTGGCATACTGCCAAACATGAACAATAAATTTCTGCAAGCACAGAAATAAATAGGAAAATGGGAACACAATTATGAAAAGGAAGAGGCAAACAAATACTTCATGACAGCAACTTAAATCATCTTTTCAGAGTTGTTAATTGTGAGTCTGACAGCATATAGGGAAAAATATATTATGGTTAATGAGAGAATGAAAAGGTGACAACTTTTCTCAAAACCTTAGCTATCCTGCTTCGGTTATATTTTGTTATTCATTTAAAGGGAACCAAATGAGGTTTCAAATTGCTGAAGTTTTCATGAGGATTCTTATGCAAGGCAGAAAAATCACACTGAGCTGTTCAATGGCTATAACCTGCTCAAGAATGGATAAAGTTGATACGCAAAAATTACAGTACACTTAATGGAAAATATTCTTTGCAGGTTAGTAAAGGAAAACAGAGACTTTATAAAAGTATACAAGTACATAAAAGACCTTTGTTATAGGTAGCAAGTCAATTTTCAGTCCCACACAAAGGAAAATCTCTTAATTTCCTCTAATTTTTTAATCTATATGAAACACGAATTTGCTTCTGCAGCAAACTTAGAATGTCAGAAACATGAAACTTCTCATCTGATTTAAAACTCAGTAAAAATTGATGACAAGGTGTTTATAGTGTACCATATTTATCACACACACCACATTCACATTTTCCTTCAAAATTGGGATGCATGTCTTAAGTGGGGACGCTGAGTTTTCTTTGCTGGAACAGTAGTATTATGAAACAGAGCAAGCAGACACTGACTTATCGCTGCTGAGAAGTCTGTCCCTTCGTCCTGGGGCTGCACATAGTAGGGGTGGAGTTCCACATTAACCGCCCCACAACTGCACAATTGTTTTTGGCTGAAGAGACACTGAGTTGGCTGAGTCTGTAGTACTCTTGATGAAGCTTGTGGTATGTAAACAAGACTATTTTTACAGGAACTTATATAAAGAACTATTTGCAGGAAAGAATTAACAATTTTGCGAGGACTATTGTTAGAACTAACAATCTTGTAAGGATCTGGATCCTAGCCTTCTTGCTATCCTGCCACACCAGAAAGTTCCTGCCATCTCAGCCAGACCATCTTCTGGCACAATGAATTTACTCTATATAGTCACAGTTAGCTATAACTCTGGAAAACTGTCCCCCCCACTACATTTTGCCTTCCAAAAACAAGGTACATATTTTGTTTGGGGGCACGTGATATGTGAGAAAATAAGGTAATTAACAAATGTTTGAAAAATATACTCTCTGTGCATAAAGACTGATTTTACTGATTTGGCAATAAGTGTTGGATTACATGATATAAAACCAATTTAAAAATCAACCACAAGCATCAATTCAGAAGAAAGAGCAAGTGCTAATGTAGGGAATATTCCAACAATTCTTTTACATTTTCAAAGTAACACAACCCGAATTCAGGAAAATATAAATGATTAAAAAGAAATGAGCAAGTCTCAATGAAAAAGAGGGTATGGTGAAGGGAGACAAGAATGAAGATATAGATAAGTGTTCCGTCAGGAACAGCGTGTGTGTGTGTGTGTGTGTGTAAATATAAGTCGCATTCCTTTCTAATTATTAGCATATTTTCATTCTTTTTATGATTCTACTTCTCTTACATGTTACATGTGTATGTTCTCATTGTATCTAATTACATTTTTTAACCTCCATTTGTTAGACTTGGTATTTTTTAGTACAACAGAACTTTCTCCAGTGTTTGTGTGTGTGAAAGTATAACAGCATATACAGATCGTTTCTATATTATCTATCTATAGATATATAGATATATATTTTATATTACATTATATATATATATATATATATATATAAATTCTGTTATACTGTCATATATAAACACACACGTATCATGTAAGAGGAGCAGAATCATAAAAAGAATGAAAACATGCTAGTAATTAGAAAGCAACACACTTAAATTATGAGTTGCTTATTGTATTAGAAAGATGCTCTTAGCTTTCACAAAACTGATATTAGCATATTAGCAACACCAAAAACAAACTTTCTGGACACTGATCTAATTTCTTGAAGTTCTGATATTTAAAAACACATTCATTGTAAAAGGTATCTAACATCCAACAGGAGGCACATGCATTTCATACACTGGAGACCTGCAAAATTTTGGAAAATGATCTCCACTAATTTTTAAAATCGTGTCAAGTATTAACGCAAAACTTGCTTAGCCCATCTAGAAAGACTTAGACTAGGTACAGACATTCCAAAAGCCTGAGGTGGAATCGATTTAAGTTATGCAGCTTTCTGTAAGTGGTGTAGTTTGGATTGGTAGTGAACAGAACACACTTTTGCCCTTTACTGGAAAGAAGTGGGGCTCTTAGGTTGGGGTCCACCATTTTTAAACCAGTCTCTGTGCATCAAACTTCTGTTCTGTTATGTTTATAGACAGTTTCTGATCATTTATACCAGTAAGACTATAATATCTGTACCTGGCCATAGAGTTTTAGTTTTCTGCTTTATAGAATTATATAGAAAGCTTCAAGAGTGATCCAAAAATACTTTCAATATTTTCTATTTCTAAGCACCTGGAGGATAACAAGGTGATCAGAAACAACCAGCATGGATTCATCAAAAACAAGTCATGCCTCATCAACTTGACTTCCTTCTATAAGGTGCCTAGCTCTGTGGGTGGGTGGAGAACAGCAGATATGATATTCCTGGATTTTAGCAAGTCTTTTTATACCATCTCCCGTGACATTCTCATGGTATGTTAAGGGTTTTCAATCCACTTGAAACTACTTTAAGGTGGATACATAAAACTAGTTGGAGTTTCATGCTTAAGAAGTAATCATCAATGGTTTAATGTCTAGTTGAGAGGAAGTATCAAGAGGGGTTTCTCAGGAGTATGTCTCCTGGAACCAGTACTGTTTCATATCTTGATTAATGATTTGTAGGTTGGGATAGAGTGTACAGTTAGAAAATTTTCAGATGACTCCAATTTGGTAGAGTTGCAGGCACTTTGGAGGAGAGAATTAAGATACAAAAAAAAGTGTAACGAAGAATGACTGGCTAGGCTGCAGAAAAGGACCTGTGGGGTTATAATTGAAGCATAAAATGAATACGAGTCAACAGTATAGTCTTGTGGGGGGGGGGCACAGGGAGATGAGGGAGGAGGCAATATTGTACTTGGCTGAATTAACAGGAGCATCACTTATAAGTCAAGTCAAGCAAGTCTTTTGTTTCACCTGGAGTTGTGGGTCCAGTTTGGGGCATACACTTCAAGGAAGAAGTGGACAAACTGGAAAGAGTCCAAAGGAGAGCAATAAAAATGACTAAAGCCCTCAGAAACACGGCTTACAAAGAAAGGTTGGAAAAATTGGGATTATTTATTCTGGAGAAGAGAATATCAAGGGGGATTTGATAACAGTCTTGAAATACCTGACAGGTGTTTATACAGAGGATGGTGATAAACTATTGTCAGTGATCAAAAGACACAGGAGAAGGAGCAATGGTCTTAAATTGCAGCAAAGGGAATTTGAGAATATTTTTTTCACCATGAAAATTTTTAAGCATAGAAACAGGCTACCTAAAGAGTTTGTGGAATCCCATCCTTGGGATTTTTAAAGAGAAGATTAGACAATTTACCTAAAATGGTGTAGATAGATATGATATTGTCTTGAGCAGGGTGTTGGCCCAGAAGACCTCTTGAAGTACCCCAATACACATACTAAAGGAAATTACTACTTTTCTGTGCCCTCTGATTTTCATATGAATTTTACTTTCCAATAATAGTTGACAACTATTTATTGTTGCTGAACTTTTTGTTGATACTTTAGAGACCATTACAAAAGTAAATGCAGTATATCTGTTCAATAAAGTTGGGTGCACTTTTAATAAAAGAAGTCCTGTGCAAGCTGATTTAAGAATAAGTGAATATCTAGATCTTATATTTATGAATCAGTATGAACTAAAGAACACTTTAAGAGAAAAATGCATGCATTTCCCAGGTTGTCCTTTACTGCAAAGAAAACCTAAGTAATGAGATTCCTAATTCATGGTACAGAAGATTATTCAGGCAGTGTGTAATCTTTAAAAGCAACACATTTGCAGATGAACCTCCTAAGCACCATTCTCCTTTAATTATACTGCTGTTCTATTAAATCTTGATTTACGTGGTTCGAGGAGCAACAAAACAGCTATTAATGTATACGAAAAGTGAAGCTGTAAAAAATAAGTTATGTTACCTGCATCTTGTTCTGTTTTATTGCAGTTTTAAAGGGGTTATGTTACCATTTATCTTAAATGTTGCCAAGTGGTTTTGGTATATGGTGAGGTATGTTATTATGAGGTCTGGTACCAGTGTCCTAATTACAATTGATTTTTAACCTCCATTGCTTAAATAGTTAGAAATTTATGACCTTTTGCTTACATGTGTGTATGCATCTAAAACAGTATATATTAAATAAACTTCACAGCTAAGCTAGACATGCCAACATCTATATTTCTCCTTAACATGTCTTGAATGTTATGCTGCTCTTGATGAAGACACATTAAAATGTCAGTGTTAGATATAGGACACTGAGTTAACTTCAGTAGCTCAAAGAAAAATGTGCCTCTTAATTTTAATGAGGAGTGAGATATCCAAAATGCAGGAGAAAAAGATTTAAATCAAGCTTTAGGGGCTTTCACCTATAGATGGTAACAAACATAACATTACACACATTTCTCTGACTTATCCTTATGGCTGGTAATACAGAGATATAATCATTCATGGAGGAATATGAACTACCTGCTTTTTAGTTTCTTGGAAACTAACAATTTTCCAAGAAATAGAAAGAAACAAACAACTGTGCCAGCAGGCTTATAGTTAAATTTATCTTACTTTGTTACCATACTTACCCGGTTTTCAGATTACAGATTGATAATAGAGGGGCAGTTGCTCCTGTTAAAAAAGTAAGAAGTGCAATAAAAAAAATCCAATGATTTCTGTCATTTTTTCTCGTCTGGTTCACGACAAGCTGTTGTTTATTCAACTGAACACAGCTAAGTATATTATCACTGGTTTGTTCTTAATCTGTGAACAGTGAATTTCTTTGCAGATGAGTAGTTTACTCTTCATGTTTCATAGTTGGTAGGGTCGGAAGGGACCTAAGCAGATCATCTAGTTCGACCCCCTGCCATGGGCAGGAAAGGATGCTGGGGTCAAATGACCCCAGCTAGGTCGCTGTCCAGCCTCCTTTTGAAGACCCCCATGGTAGGGGCAAGCACCACTTCCCTTGGAAGTTGGTTCCAGCTCCTAGCTGCCCTGATTGTGAAGTAGTGCCTCCTGATATCTAGCCTGAATCTATTCTCAGACAACTTATAGCCCTTGTTCCTTGTTACCCCCAGTAGTGCTTGGGGGAACAGGCACTCTCCCATTGCCCGCTGGTCCCCCTTGGCAAGTTTATAGGCTGACACCAGATCCCTTCTCAGCCTTCCATTCTGAAGGGGATTTGCAACTAATTATGCCTACATAAGAATGTTGCTGTCACTAAGCTTTTGTCTTTTTTTTTCCTCCAGAAGGTTGGGTTTCTGACTGAGATGTATTTTCTTTCCACTGCAGAACTGGCATACACCACTCTCTATTTACCTGAGGCAGACAGAAGAGACAATTTTTGCCTGATATGGCCACAGAAAGCTGTATATAACTATAACCAAACAGAAGTGCATGGCTGCAGATTGCTTAAAAACGGATGATTGGGTGAAAATCTGCTGCTTCACTGCATAAGGGTTCAGATGAAGATGGTACAAAACAGAGCATCTTCTGTAACTTTTGTCTGTAGTGCCTCCTACCTTTGAACTGTTTTCAAAACAGGAGGTGGGAAGGAAGCAGAGGGAGTTCAGTCTGGGGGTTTTTTAAGCCCCTGCTGGAAGGTGGGGTGGATGTATTGGAGCCCTGCTTTAAAAAAAAAACTAACATTGGATAAGTCATTCATTCACTTAGACATAGGAAGTGTTGTTCTTTGACTGACTTGGAATGGCAAGAATACAAAGGAATACAAAAGTAAACATAGTGAAAATGGCAAGGGAATAGCCAACAGGGAAGAGAGTTCAAGTCACATTTAAGAGTTTGGATTAAAGCCTTCCAAGTGAATTACATGTTAATTAAAATATCTACTATTTTTAAAATTTCCTGCAATCTTTGGGACTAGGTTGAAAGTGGTTGTTTGAAAGTGTAAGGTGAATGCCCTCATGTTACCGCTTCCCAACTTTATGGGGAAGATTAGAAGTCTCACTTATATGGAACAGTGGCTGTGACTCTGCTCCTCAGCCACAATTTAGGCTGGACCCTGTGAAGACTAAAAAAGATATGGAGAACTATCCTTAACAGAGATGACCCAGATGACCTAGCAGACCATTTCTATGCAGGCACGGTAGACATTATGCTCTCCTAGTTAATGAACATGCATTCTTGTTATTTGTGTCTTCATCATTGCACCTATAATCACCCCATATTGACTTTAAGTGCAGTTATCCTTCTTGTCAAAAGCAGTAATACTGCTATCTAAGTAATACCCCATCCAAGACAAGTTCTTTTAACTTGATTATAAATTAAAGGGTATCTGGCATGCTAGAATTTGGAAAAAATCTTTAAAAGATAATTCTAGAAAACAAATGTTAATTGCTTTTATGTTTTTCTTAGATGAAAACCAATAACCACACCATATCCTCTCAGGATATTTAGGATTTATTATAGCAGACTTCAAATTTCTTGAAACCAATTAGCCACCAGTTCTATCAATTTACTGAAATAATCTCAGTAAGTTTCATAAAGTGTTCTAAAGAAGTATCTATAAGAGAGAAAGAGAAAAGGGATTTGTTTTGCATACACATATTTGTTAATAGAGAATGTAAAAAATAAACAGTTGTTTTAGTAGAACCATGAAGAATAACTGAAGAGCTGAATAACTGAGTGATATTACTGTATCCATTCTCTTCCAACCCTCCACTCTTCTTTTTTAATCTGTTTATAGCCATCATTGTTATTTATGCCTTTAGATTGCACATTTTTTTAGGACAAGGGTTCTATCTGTACTGATTCCTACAGAGTAGTTTGCAGTTTCCTAGTTCCTATACCCTAAAAAGAAGAATATTTAGTATTCTACCTGCATATAACCTTTCTGTATTTACAACTCCTTTCATAGAAACTTTGCTAAAAGACTCCAGTGAGACGATATATACTATTTGTTTTATAAATTACACAAAGGAGGTGTATAAAGTTACCATATGGTGAAAATATTAACACATGCAGAAGGATTTTAAACTAGTCAGTGTGAAGTGAGAGGGGCAGTCAATTTTCAATCATTTGTAGGAAATGGTGCCACACAAGGCCTACCTATTATCTCTTTATAACAGAGCTAAGTTTTCCATTCAGGAAAAAAAAGGGCTCTTCTAGATCTCTGCAGCTGTAACTCTAGAGTAGGGGTTGGCAACATCTGGCCCACACAGCCACTGGATCTGGCCTGGGAGCTGAAGGTCCTTGCTGGACCTAGGCAGGAGCTAGATCAGCGTTGCTTCTCCCCCTTTCTTCCAGTCTGTGGTGTTGATGCAGCTTCCAGCTGGTGGACAGTTGTACTGAAGCCAGGTAGCTTCCAGATTTGCCTGCATTGTAGCTAGGAAATGGGTGGAGTGGAGTGAGGGGAGAAGCAGCTTTATAGCATGAGCGGAGCTTGCAGCTGCTCAGGTCTCCACTGGATGGAAGCTGTGCCCATGCTGCAGGCAGGAAGCAAAGAAGAGCTGCAGAGGTGTGGACACAGCTCCCAGCTGGCCCCAACACAAATGTAGGCAAAACCCACCATGGCTGACACACCACTGAAGCCCCCTGGCCAGTGTCAGACAAGAGACAAGTTGTTTTGGCCTGCAGCTTGTAAAGGTTGCTAGCTGCAGATCTAAAGGACATGGTATGTTACTGCCAAGATATGTAAAGCTTACACTTGGATCTCAGTTCTTTCCTTTACTTGGCATTACTATTCAGCCATGGAAAATAATACTCTTTAGCAAAAATCACCACTTGCTGTGTGAATATCTGTAAAAACAATATGGCATTAGTTTCCAGCAACTGAAGTTCCTTGAAGGCATCTACAAATACAGCTTTGCCATTCTTATGTTCCTGAGATATCTACAGAGTCATCTCCAGATGGCAACAGTTGGAGTGACTCAGAACATGAATACCTTTCTCTAGTGCTTGTTTCAAGGCATTAAACACTTTTCCTTCAAAACTTCTGTGTTATCAGAGGTTTAGTGAGCGAGTGACAAAACATACTGCTCTAACTGTGAAGGTGGAGACAAACCTGGAGATTTTCCAGATACATCTATTAATCAGGGATGTGCTTTATCTCCAAATTAGATTTACTCTATACATAACTGAAGCCCTCAAGAGGAATTTGTAACTGAATAATACTTTTGAAATAATAATCCTGAGAACACCCTGTCCTTCCATTCCATTATCTTTCCAAAATAAAATGTAACTCTTAAAATGTATTTTAGTAGTGCAATATTGTGAAATTGACCACATCTGATGGTAATCTGATGCAGTATCTGCTAGCACCAGGAAACATGCACAGTGAATATTATGGATACCTACATTTTCTCTGAAAATTATTCTGCTCATTTATCCAATGAGCAGGCTACACTAATTAATTAAGAGGCAGGCTACACTAATTAACATTTAATGTATTATTAATTTATGCATTAAATATATATATATATATATATATATATATATCATAATCCAGCTGGTAAGTCTGTTGTGAGGAAAGGGGTGTGTGTGGGGGGAACAGATCAAGGCCCCCAGGGCAGGGGGTGAATGGGGCCCTAGGGTGGGTCATGGGATGCTTGGAGTCTGGGCAGCTCGTTCAGGG
The DNA here is from genome assembly GCF_000455745.1 of Alligator sinensis. NCBI lineage: Eukaryota > Metazoa > Chordata > Crocodylia > Alligatoridae > Alligator > Alligator sinensis. The sequence continues at coordinate 2,891,037 of NW_005841954.1, forward strand.
GTGTAGTGGTAGGTGGTCCAACCCCTACGTGCACCCCTGGGGCAGGCACAGGGGGCACATGTCCCCGCAATCTGTGTGCGGGACAGAGGAGGCTACTTCTGCAGGCTACGCTCTGCACCCTGTGGCCAGTGCCCCGGCCGTGAGACGCCACGTGCCTCCCACCTCTGGGTAGGTGGCACAGCCAGTGGGTAGGAGGCATGTGGTGTCGAACTACTCCCAGGGCACCAGCAGCAGGATGTGGAACGCAGCCCGCAGCCGCCTCTGTCCCCTCCATACAGATTGGGGGGGACATGCCCCCTACGCCTGCCCCGGGAGCACGTGCAGCGGCAGGAGCCCCCTGCACTCCTGGATGAGCTGCCTAGGCTCCAAGCATCCCATGACCCGCCATGGCCTCAGGGTCCCATTCACCCCAGTCACTGCCCGTCTCTGCCCCACTCCCTCCCCTCACCACGGAGGCCTCTATCTGCTCTCCTGCCCCTTCCCCACGACAGACCTATCTGCTGGGGGAGGGGTATGTGTGCGCAAATGCACGTGCGCTCAGACCCCCCAATCATATTTTCTTCCTCCATCTATGGGGAGGGAGTAGCCAGTCCCAAGCTCCCCCCACCACAGCTCCCTCCCAGTGCCACGACCCATCCCAAGCACAGACTTCTAGTTGTTTTTTCTGAACTTTCAATTTTATACTTAAACATTTCTTGATTAACAAAAAGATAAAAAGATAACACAGTAACACGTCTGCTATATATTACCTCAATACATATCCTAAACATAACTTACAATAAACTTTCGTAGCATGAAGGGTATATTAACAAGAAATGCTGGATGTCAACTACTTTTATTTTACTATTAAGATATTAATTATTTAAAGATAATGATTATTTAGGGTTCTACAGAAGGTTCAGCTATAATTGTTTGTAACAGAATGTGCTTGTATGGTATAGCATAGATATTATATAACTTTATCTAAAAAGGTTATCAAATTATAAAGAGACTTGTTTAGATGAATAGAAGTAATTCTATTTATTACGGGGTCGACAATCTGTGCACGGAGTTATAAATAATCTATTTATAATTTGTATTACAACTATAACACACAATCCATTTTAAAGGCACTAAAATTTCTCCTTAAATTAGGTATAATATTAAAAAATATTAAAAATATTTTAAAAATATACATGGTACCCATAGGCAGATCTAGGATTTTGAAAAGGAGGGTGCAGATGGTCTGGCACAACATCACATACAACACAACACAACACATTTTTCTCCAGTTAAAGAGATACTAGAAGCTTTTCTAATATGCTAGAAGGCTAGCAACATATCATTCAGTTTAAGATTAAAGCAAAAACAAATATAACTATTGGAATTTGAACTAATTTGCTAGATTACATATTCAGTTTAAAAAAAATACACAAAAGTAGTTAAAATAGACAAAATATATTGTGTCATTAGTAGGGATGTCCAGAATTCACACAGGAAGTGCACAGTGCAGCAGCTTCATGAAGTAGCAGTTTCCCCTGCACCCCCCCCCACACTGATTTGCAGTGGGGCAGGGAGGGGGGGTGTTCCATTGCTTGCTGTTTGTGCCTGATGGCCAGGAGGCAAAAACTCCAGCATATTTTAAAGTACAGTTTTTGCCTCCTGGCCATCAGGCATGGGTAGTGAATAGCGAGCAATGGAGCTCGTCCACCAATCAGCGGGGGGGAGGAGGGGTATGTGGGGGAAACTCCAAGATTAAATAAGACACCATACCGTGCATTTCCAATGCAAATTACAGAGATCCGTAGTCACTAGCCCTTTAGCCGTTATAGTTAAATGTACCCCTCTTATTCAGAATATCTTGACAGGACATCCAATACTTCATTTTCAATCATTTCTACATGTGAATTTGTATTGTCACACCTGAGTTAAAGTTTTTAGCTAGAGTTAAAATAGAATGTAGGGCTATGAAATAAAAATGAAACATTACAAGAAATGACTAAAAGACATTGCAGAAGAAAGGGTAGTTTTAATAATGGAACATCAAGACCCTTAAGAATAATACAGGATCATTCACACTTGTGTACTAGAAAGTGATTAGCAGGAATCAGAGAGATCATAATGAATTATGAAGTCAATTGACTTTTTTACTGCTGCCTGAATAGAAATGCCAATTTCCTCCTAGAAAGTCAGTTTTAAAGTTTGGGTGGAGAAGGAATCAAAGGGGAGTGCAACTGTACTATTTCACCCTCACCCGGATCTACCCCAGCTGTAAAATGTACACACTTTCTCAAGTGGTATATAGGTTCTATACTGAACTGTCACATGTATGTACCTAAAGTACATGTAATTGGGTAAATTATGACAGAAAAATACAATTTGTAACCACCATTTCAATCTTTCCTGAAATATTTAAAAAATGTTCATGGTACAATGGTCTGCAAGTAAAGTTATAGTGAATAGGTTTTTAGACTGAAAGATTAAAGGCAAATACAAAATATATGTGGTATAAAACTGACAAAGTAGGGAAGAAATCTAGTGTGCCGAAATACCGAACACATTAATTATGACATACAGTATAACCTCATAAATCTAGCATTTTTGGGACCTAACACCTGCTGGAAATTTGAAAATTCCAGATTTTTGAAACAATGTGTGGCTGCAGCTCTGGGACTAGCCACCACTACTCCACTTTTATAGGTAGCATCTCTTATTGGACCAACTGCACAGTTGGGAGAGATTTAGAATTTTATGATATATGTATTCTGTGATATATATATATATATATATATGTATTTATAATATATGTATTCTTTTTGGCCTTCCATGGATTATTTGGAAGTTTGTTCCCATCATGTGTGTCCCCAGGAGTGCAGTATGTTAAGCTCGGTCAGAGCAGTCCCCCAACAAGCAGGGTCTTTCTGTTACTGAGTCAGCATGCAGGTTCAGGCCAGTGCATAGGATCGAACTCATGCACAGGATCTGGTCCACAGACCAGTCCTGTGCCACTCATATAGGCTGAGGGGCCAGAATATTGAGCACCATTGACTAAAATATAGGGAGCCTCAAGGTTTTTCCTATCTTTGTCAAGACAGTGAGAGAATCACCTAGGCTAGGGACAGACATTACACATAAACCAGTTTAAGTGATCAGAAACTGGTTTAAACCAGTAAGAGAACAGATGTTTAGTGCACATAAACCAGTTTATACATGGTTGAAATTGGTTCAAGATAAATCTGGTGGAGTGTAGTATCAGACTTAACTGATTTGGCTTAAACTGGTTTATGTAATGTCTGCCCCAGACCCCTTGCTGATTTAAGATAAATCAGACACCCCCAGCATCCCAGCATGCTCTCTGGGCTAGGTAGGGCTGTCTACTCCACAGAAGAGCTGGCCCCTCCCCTCTGTTCCCTGGCTGGAGCTCTGCTAGAGACTGCAGACACAGAAGGGTCTGCCTGGCTTCCCCCTGCCCTACCCCCTTCTTGCTGCTCAGTGCTCAAGCAGCAATCCCTCCCCTTCCTTCCTCTCATCTACCACAGTATGGACCACAGCCCCATGACCCTAGGCATGTGGTATGCTACCTAATGCTAAGTGGTGTCTGTGTGTCTCTCTCTCCAGTTTCACTGAGACAGGTAGACAGCACAGTGACTGCTTAGGACTATTTGGAGCTAATCAACAGGCCAGCCATTAAGCTGTTTAAGAAGATTTTGAAGTGCAACGGCCCAGCCATTAAGCTGTTTAAGAAGATTTTGAAGTGATGGAGAAAGCCTATTGTTTTGCTGATGAGGTGATAATCACTGTTATCAGTCCCTTGCTGGCTTGCTTACCTGTCATTTTGCTAGAGACAGTATAAAGAAGCAGGGAGAGGGAGATTGAAAAGTTCTGTATCATCAACAGATGCATGCATTGCACACCTCCCCTTCCAGCCATTAAGCTGTTTAAGAAGATTTTGAAGTGATGGAGAAAGCCTATTGTTTTGCTGATGAGGTGATAATCACTGTTATCAGTCCCTTGCTGGCTTGCTTACCTGTCATTTTGCTAGAGACAGTATAAAGAAGCAGGGAGAGGGAGATTGAAAAGTTCTGTATCATCAACAGATGCATGCATTGCACACCTCCCCTTGCCTCAGACTGCTAGCCGGAGTTTGGCGTCTGGAGACACTCCCGCCCCTTGAGCAGCCAGTGGGGAAAAGCCTGGGACTGTGCAGGCAGACCTCCCTAATCAGAGTCTCCTACAGGGGCCTGGTCAAGCCCCCTTCATCTCAGCACTTTGGAAGGAAGGGAGGGCTGTTCTACCACCCCCAGCTTCTAGCCTGAACCACTACAGGCATTTCGTCAGTCCAGAGAGAATGTCTGTCTGGTTACAAACTGGCTCAGCCTAGCCAGGTTAGCTTAACCTGAAAAGATTTAATCAATTCAGACTCAAGCTTTTTGAATGTCTGTCCCTAGTCCTAACCTATACATCCCTCAGTTCCAGAGCTAGAATACAGGAGATAATTAAATTTCCAGACCTCATAGACAGATTGTGAAGACAATTATCCTTACTATTCTACTGGAGTATATTAGTGCTTTGAAAACCTTTTAGGTCCTACAGGTAAGTTTTAAATGAAAGAAAACATTCTTATTAAATGAGAAGTTTGACACGCCTTAGAAAGTAGGTATAAGGCTAGAGCCAGACACTATACTACATGACTCATCCCATTAGGACAAGGCCAGTTTGGGGGCTCCTACTGAAATACCATTCTTTGTAAGTGGTACAATGAAGGGAAAAATAAAGAACTATTTGCATGATAAGGTGCTATTCAAAACAAACAACTGATTATTGTGGGCTACACTCTGCAAGTAATGCCCATTAAAAAGTCAGAGAAAGATGTTAACTCTGTAGCTTAATGTACTGCCGAGGTATAAGAACCTAGACAAAAAAACCCCCACCCAATAAAAGACTGCTCCTACATACATACTGCCTCAGGGGCCAGAAGCACCGGGGACAGACTCAGATGCTCCCGGTGGAGGGCTCAGGGACCCCAGTCGCACAGAAAACTTACCCGAGAGGCAGACCAGGAATGGGAAGGAGCTGTGCAAGTCCGCATTGTGCCGGTTTTTCAAGTGTCTGCCAATCAAGTTGGGAGCCAGGTGAGGCGCCCCTATCCCAAAATCCACGGGAAGGGGCTTGGGGATGGCCACCACCTCTGAAGCCCAGGCTGGGCATATTTAGCCCTGTGCCAGCAGTGGGAACTGCATACGTAGACCCAGCACTGGGGCAGAGCCAGGATAAGGAACAGGAGTGAAGGGCAGGATGCAGCCGCAAGCCTGCACTTTGAGCGGAGGCTGGGGAGTTAGAGATCCACTGACTGGACAGAAGAAGCTGGGCCAGGAGCTGGTGCAGTGGCTCAAAGGTGCTGACATTTGGCAAGTGGATGGGGTGTAGGGGAGGCAGAGGCCCAGGACCAACCACAACGAGTCTGTGAGTAACCCCATCTCCGAGCCAGGGATAAGAACACCACTGAACCCCTCCTTTTAGTTACAAGTTCCATCAAGTCATGGCAGGAGAGTTGGGGGCCCAACCCAGGAAGAAGGGAGATACCCACAGCAACAACTGAGGGCGCCATACACACACAAACTAAAAACAATATGATATCCAGCTATAACTAACTTGACTGTATTGACCCACTTTAAGTTCATTGTCTCACACTGTAGAAACCGTAACATGCATTTTCCTGAGTTTAAATTTGTTTATTATCTGTTTTCATTAAATAAAAAAATTCTGCATTGCTTCACAATGGCATTGGCACCACTTAGCGTCATCTGCATTCTGGCACTGGCATCATCACGGGGTATTTCTGGCAACACTAACTCTATCCTATTTTCATATGTCACTGGAACTGCCGCCTATTTGAAGATTTCCCAGATTTCCTCAAAAAACTAGACTCCAGTGACAAACTTCCAGCAAGCACCATATTAGCTACCCTGGATGTCACATATTCATATACCAACATCTCCCATAAGGATGTATTACAAGTCACAAAGAACATTATCCCTGAGGTCACTACTTCTGTTTCCATCCAACCCTCTTGGTTTGTCCTTACAAACAACTACTGCAGATCTGAGAGTCCCCAATACCTGCAAACAAATGACACTGCTATGGGCACACACATGCCATCTTTGATACATAAATATATTTATGACAGATCTTGAAGTCCACTTCTTTTGCCCTATCATCCCCCCACTATACCTTAGGTCAGGGCCGTCCCTAGGGGGGATGAATCAGCGTGACTGCCCCAGACCCTGTGCTTTGGGGGCCCCCACAGAGCTGGGTGGAGCAGCCGTGGCAACTCCACACAGCTGTCAGCTTCGTGTCCGGCAGCTCACCCCCCTCAACCCCCCTGTTGCCAAATCTGCTGCTGAATCTGGTGCGTCTGGCTGCTCAGCACCTCCTCCTCACCAAATCCACTGCCAGTTTCCTTGCGTCCGGGGGCGGGGCCCCACACAGGCTGATTTGCCCCAGGCCCTGCACCCTGCTCGGGTTGTCTTTGCCTAAGGTACATCAACAACATTTTCACTATCTGGATATATGGGAAGAAATCACTAGAAAAACTACTCCAGGCCTTTAACAACTTTTCTTCCGAACTAACCCCTGAATACTTTACCTAGCAAATTCATTTCTTGGATGCCACTGTGAAACTTTGCATTAGTCTCAACAACACTATCAGAAAGCAGCCATCCACTATAGCTTTCTCCATGATAACAGTTTTCATCCTAAGCACATCATTAGATCCATCATCTACAGCCAAGCCATATGTTACAACAATATCTACTCTGATTCCACTGACTGGTATCCACAACTTCGGGATCTATAACAGGATTACCTACACATACAATACAATCCCCAAACCTTAGCTACTCAAATCAACAGAACCAGACTCTGACCCTGTTCTGACCTGCTATAAATACTTTAGACCAAAGGGGTTCATTCACTTGCTCCATCACCAATGTCATATATATCATAACCTGCTTAAAGTGACCCTCTGCTGTCTACATTGACGAGGCAGGAAATCCCTATGTAAAAGACTGAATGGATACTGATTTGCTGTTAATTCCAAAAGGACACAAAAGCTGTGGCAGAAGACTTCAACTTCCCTTAATATTCCATCACTAACCTCAGGGTAGCTGTCCAAAAAACAAAAACTTTAACAACACTCTTTAACATTAAATCACAGAACAAAACATTATCCATACACCAGTTTGTATTAACCAGAGTCTCAAAAGGGAGTATTGAGTCTTAGTCTAATACCTGGACTAGCTGTTAACAGCAGTTCCCTCCAAGTTAGCTGCCTTGCTCATCTCAGTTCATCTAATCCACCCACTTACTCCATCTCCTCTCCCCACTGTTCCTTTCTCTTCTATATAAAAATCTTTTCTTTCTATTCATAGCATTTGACAAAGTAGATTGTTGCCTACAAAAGCTCATGACTCTTTGAATCAGTTAGTGTCTAATGTGCCGCCCTGCCCCTTATTCTGCCTTCACAATAATGAATATCCAGACATGTACCCCACAGTAAAGTAGATAGCAAGAACATAATCAGAAAGCATCAACACATTGATTTTTGTTAAGACATGAAAATGCATGTTAATAAAGAATTTGGATCTTTTCATATAACTGTGGTTTTATACAGGATAGGAATAAGTCTGTAATCAAAATAATATGGAATTTATTTTTTCTCTCTTATCAACTTAGAATAAAAATAATCTGTGTTCATTCCCTTTGGGAAAAGAAATCTAATCACTTTTATTAAACTGATTTATAACACAGAAATTTACTTTTGAGGAAAAGTCAATATTTTTTCTCTTTTAAGATAAAATCAGTCTGTGAACAAGATCGAGTTATCTCAAGTAGGTGCTTTCCCCATGCCACTGTGGGGAGAGTGAAGAAAGAATGCATTCCAAAAGGAACTAAAGGGTGTCAAAACTCTCACAAAATGCATTTCTTTCACACAGTTGTGTGCTCATGTATACATATGACACACACAAATTTAAACTGAACACACTTTACCCCTACTGGAGCGATGAGGTAAACACATGACATACATTGGTCCTGTTGCTTAATGCATTACTGGAAAGCTCTTAGATACTATCATGATGAATGCTGCATAAAACCATGTATAGAATAGAACAGAAAACATGTAAGGGGGCTCCAAAATAGCTCTGAAAGTGGAGGCTGCTTAAGGGATACACAGAAATAGTGTGCATCACTTCACATTTGTAGGTGAACCCATTCTACTCCAATGCACTACAAATTAACAAACAAGTTGTAAGCTTGTGTGTTTCAATGGAGATTAAAAAAAAAGCTCAGGTTCTTTATAGGTGCAACACAGACTTCTAGTTTGTCTTAGGTTATAAACAGACAGGTTAGATATTGTTTCTTTGGTGTTCTAAGACAATATCTCAGAAAAAATACTTCAACGCTTATTTCTGTAGTTCACCAGATGTCCCCTAATGTCTATTCCTTTGAGCAAAAATTAATGAAAAAGCACTCAAGTAAACGAATTATAGGCATCTAATTTTACATACACAACGTTTACACATTACATTCTACATTCTATACCACTATTATAGCCTTAGTGGGTGCATCTATACGTGTACTTTACTGTGGAGTTGACTAATTAGCTCCACAATAAAGCATCGCTGTCCACACGTGCGCCAGTATTAGGGTGCAGTAAATTAATTAAGTCTGCTGTAGGTTAGTACTATTGGTGACAGTACTATTGTACAGTGGAGTCGTTAACTGCGATCAAATGCTTGTGTGGATGGTGACTGCTGGGCAGTCAATCCAGTTAGCCAGGTGCCAGACCCCTGGCTCCTGCCAGTCCCTCTGCTGCCTGAAGCCAGCACCCAGAGCCCAGGGCCAATCCCTGGTGTCCCTTGACAGCCTGGAGCTGCTCCAAGCCAGCTTTAATTACTGTGGTCCCAAGCGCATGTGCAGGCACTGCGCCTGGGAGCAGTTCACTCTGGTGTGAACTGCTCCCGAGTTTACTGTGTCGCCTTAATAGCACGCATAGATGCACCCAGTGTCATGTGATAAAATAGAATGTGTGCCTGTAAACACATTCCAACATTTTTGTGATGCTGAGACTCTACGTGTTACAAAAAATATTTACATCATAAGAAAAAATATAAGCACTACTAAAAGCAAATTAAATGTTACAATGATACCTGATACCTCATTAATACTGTGATATTTGTTGCAGAAATGCAAGTACAAACAATATATTAATTTAAAGTACATGGCATGGTAAGAGTCTTATATACTTTAGCCATCCATTTTCTAAAATGGAAAAAAAATTTTCTAGGACATGACACATGCAGGACTCATGTTGCTCATTTGTACTGCATATCAACCATCAGTAGTGCCTCCAAAATTATGTTTATTTTTGCATTAGTATATAGTGCTTTGTAGAGAAGTGTATATTTCTGGATCGGAAATAAAGTGCCACTTGCACTAAAAACTAGCACAGTGGTGGCCAACCCCTTGGAACACGAGTCAGAAGTAGCATGGGCAGCTAGCATGTTTGGCATGCAACAGATTGGGGAGTGGGTAAGGATACTGTAGTAAGGGGAAAGGGAGCAGAGCAGCAGCTGGTGCTAGCTTGAGGGTTTAGCCCTTTGGGAGCTGTGGAGCAAGATGCCATTAAATTCATTGCTGCCATGTCCTGGTGGCAATGGGATTCAGCAGCACTGGTGATGGTAATGGCTAGATATTAGAATGGTACTATATCCTACTTTGGACTTGTGGTACACCTGCCAAAAAGGCTGGCCAGGGTGGATTCTGAGTGGTGGAGTGGAATGGATGCATCCCGATTTCAGTCTATGTCGCAGAAGCAGCAGTCAAGAACTCTGTTTTAAGTCCCTGAAGAAAGTAAGAATTCTGCCTTTTTTGCCTCCACCCATCCAGCTCTGGGACAGCTGGAGACAGTGAGGAGAGTGGCAGCAGGGGCTAGGGGAGGGAGGAATGGAGGGGAGAAGGGTATGTAACTGAGCACAGAGGTAAAGGGAGTGGGGACTGAGATGGTGAAGGCAAGATTCTTGCTTGATTATGGGGCTTAAAAGTTCCAGCTGTTGCTCTTGCTGTAGAGTCTGCCTGCCTCTGGGCAGGCGGGAAGCTGGGAGAAAGTTGTGCAGCCACCCCTGCAACACAGGTGGCTGCTGCTATACCTCCCTTTACAAAATCCTGGATTCACTCCAAGCTGGCTTCCACTGAGCAAGCACTTTACTGACGAACAACTCTCACAGGAGGAACAGCACAGTGAAGCTTGTGATTGTCAAGTACTGGGCAAAATCATTCCAAAGAGTGACATGATCTTTGTAGACACAACGTGCATCATATCTTACTGGAACCCACATTCACACCTGAATAAAAAAGACAAGGAGGTATGCATTACTGACACCACCTCCCCCATCTCTTAGATGCTGCTGAAAAGGAAGGTTGGGATCAGAATGTTTCTTGGCTTGATCTATCTATGCTCAGGTTATTGCCAGAAAGAAACCCAGATAATTTAAGACAGGGAACATGAATCACCAATCTTCAGTGGTACTTGTTGAGAACTTCCTTTACAAAACTGTCTCTCTACTCCCTTCAGTTAGATTCAGTTCTATAGCACTAATGTTTGCTGAGATCATATTCAGTTTGATTTCCTAACTTTGCTCATTGTAAGGTGGAAATATAGGTTTCCTACCTATTATCGCTTCTTTCCTTAACAAACAAAAAAATAAACAAACAAATCCACAAAACCAGCCATCCCTTGACTCTCCAATATTTTAAGTGCCTCTTATTAGTACTATTTGTTTTAAGCCTATAAGATATCCATTCTGAAAATTCTACATAAAGCACAGAAACTAAGACAATTGCACAAATTAATCTTGCCTTTGAAGGATGCTTTTCTAGATTTGTAATTCTGTAACCATTTTTATTCTGAATATGGATGATGCTTTCCATTAGGACTGATTTTTTGGCAGGGGCAATTTCTTTTCTTGTGCAAATTATTTTTTGTTTGTATTACGTATTTAAACAGTGTTTGAGGGGAAAAATGTTGCCTGAATGTTTAATTCATCATCAGTATATAATCTGCTTGTCTGAAGTTTGTAAGCTTGAGCCTTTTTACAAATCCTATATCAAAGCTTAAGTAGCTCACTCTTGTCAAGACATCATAATCCATAAACCACTATTTTAAAGGAGGTTAAACTTATATTTTAAGCAATCAAATACATTAATTTATTATTTACTACCAAACAGCATGGAAATTATGGAAAATGAAGGAAATGTCACATTTGCATCAAGTATAGAACAACCAATTTTAAATACTGTATTTGTTTACTGGTTCACATATGACATGCTGATGGTTAGAAAAAAAGGAGAAGATGCTATATCATTAATTTAAATTACTTTAAATTTTCTGGATTAACAAATTCACTCTTGATTCAAGTACCACACCCATTATGTACTCTTTTTCCTAGAAATATTTTTAATATTCCATTTATTTTTTCCAAACAATATATTTTTGGGAGCTACATGGCCTCTCAACATTCTGTTATCTAAAAGCTGAATCAGTGCTCCTAAACCACTATGGCCATTTGAAGGTTTGTTGAGACACCGGAAGGAAGACAAACAAAAACTAAATGACCATAGCTATAAAACTTCCCTTAATATAGTTATGTAACTTGCTTGGGTTAAATACATTTTTGAAATCTCAAATCACTTTTTGACACTTTTAATTTTCGAGTTTTCATTAAATGAATGTAAATCACAGAAAAATAAAAATAACATTGGATAGAATTATGCAAGATTGCTGAAGTTATTTCTTTTTTCATTTTTTAAAGCAAAGATGGTCTTACGCAGGGGTCAACAACCTATAGCTCATGCTGAAGACTTGCATCCTGCAACAATAGCTGGGTTGCAACCTTTGGTCCACACCAGCAAAAGTTTGCTGAATCCTGTTCTAAAGTAAAATGAATAAAGAGAATATAGGAAAAGTAGGGTTGGAAGGGACCTCTCAAGGTCAAGTCTGGCCCCTTGCTCACAATAGGAGCATTCCTGACTAAAAACCATTCCAGCCAAGTTTAACTTGCTCTTGAAAACTTCCAAGGATGGAGATTCCACAATTGCTTTCAGCTCCAATGCTTTGCCATCCCCATACTTCCTCCTACTCTCCAACCTAAATTTCCCATGCTGAAGGTTGAAGCCATTGAGGCTTTGTCCTGTCCCCTATGGTCACGAAGAAAATCCCATCTCCATCTTCACTGTAATCACCCTCCAGTTTGTCATCACATCCCCACCCGCACCTCTATTCTTCTCTTCTCCACACTAAATAATCCTATCCTCATAAGTCTTGTCTCTTAGGCCTCTAGTAATTCTATGATGGATTCTGTCCAAATTCCTTCCAATTCTACCTGGAGGTTTGGGGATCAAAACTAGACATGCTACTTCAGGTCGCACCAGTCCTGAATAGTGAAATAATCATTCCCCTTGATTTGCAAGTGATACTTCTGTTGATACAGCCCAGGATTCTGTTGGCTTTTTTGCCACAAAAGCACACTGTTGTCTCATATTCAGTTTACTGTCCACTCTAGCCCTCAGGTCCTTCTCACCAGTACTAAAGTTTAGCCAATCATTCTCCTATCTGTATTTGTTCATGCAATTATTCTGTCTCAAGTGCAGGACTTTGCACTCATTCTTGTTGAATCTCATCACATTGATTGTGTACCATTTCTCCAGTCTATCCAGGTCATTTTGGATCCTTGCCCCACCCTCTGAAGTATCTGCAACTCCACCCAACTTGGGGTTGTCCTCAAATTTGTTAGTGATCATAGATTTTCTATGGCAGGAAAAAGCGACTGAAAGCCTATTTGGTTTTTCTGAGATTAAAATATAAAAGTAGGGTTATTTATAAAATATAAAAGTGAGGTATTCACTCCTCTCACTTACCATTCATATTTTCTATTGAAAGCAGATTGCTGTAATACTTCCCACAGGACTTCCCAGCTGCATGGCAGCACCTATACGTAATTACTCCATTTTTTGTTTTAATCTGCCTAAATAAAGAGAGCCCCCAGGAAGAAATGGGTGGTTCTGTCACTATATTAATTGTATCTTTGACCTAGCCTGATGGGACTAACAGGACTGCCTGTTATGGTCAGTTTGATGCTAGTCATTTATGCAGCATGGATACACATCACTTAGGAACTGCGATATATATAAGTCTATGGGGTACAAATATATCCTGCCATCACAAAGAGTGATCAGTCATCCTAGATTTTCTAGGACAATCCTGAACTTTTGTGCTTTATCCTGGCATCTTGAAAGAAACATTTCAGGGAGTTTGATCCCAAATTTGAAATATTATTTCCTCATTACTGCCAGGCAGTATCCTACTCAGGCCTGGCTCTACAGTAGAGCAAATTGGGCAATGGTTGGCAAAAGGTAGCTATTAATATTGGGAGCTGCTAGAATATTGAACCTTTGTACAGGGTCACACAATGCATAAACTTTGCTGAGGCTCCTAAAAAGTAAACCCCACCTTTGATCCTGCACACTTTGCTGAGACAGGATGTAATATGATGATGGTACTTTAATGGGAATGGCATTGTAGGAACATAACTATATTGCTTCTGGGTAGAACAGAAGCCATAGGAAGCAGTATGGCCATATCCATGCACTTCTACATTCAGGCCAGCTAATTATATCTACCTTTTAAATGCAATAGGGAATGCAGACATACTACTTAGTGAGAGAAAGAAGTAATTTTCTCAGGTGCAGGCCTCCATGAATTCAGCTATTTTGTTTCCTATTTGAGAAGTAGCTGGTTCAAGGTGATTGCTCAACCTGGTGGTAGGGGACTATCTTGAGAAATGGGTGATGTGGATTCAATCCTTTTAATCCACTGGTCTTCCACTTCCTGTGATAGTTCTTTAACAACCAACTTATTAAGCAAAGTAATAGGCACTGCTCCAACCACTTTGAATCCTGCTCTTGGTTACTACCAATGAGTTCCAAATTCAGACCAGAGTCCTGAGCTGAATGGTGCCATTTTTGTTATTACTAGCATTATCTTCAATAAAATTGTCTAGTTTGAGGCCCCACACTTCAAGAAGGATACGGATAGTTTGGAAAAAGTCCATTATAGAATGACAAAAATGACTAGGGGCCTGGGAAACAAGACTTATGAGGAAAGGCCAAGAGAGCTAGAATCATTTAGTCTGAAGAAGAGAAGACTTTGGGGGGGGGGTGAAATTTGATAACAGGCTTCAAATACCTGAAAGGTGATTACAGAGAGGATGGAAAGGGGTTGTTCTTTGCGGCTGTAGTGGACAGGATGAAGAACAATAGCTTCAAGCTGCAGTAGGGAAAATTTAGGTTGGAAGTTAGGAGGATCTTTCTGACTATATGAGTGATTATGCATCGGAATAAATTACCTAGAGAAACTGTGGGATCTCTATCCTTGGGAATTTTCAAGAACAGGTTAGACCCAAGGGGTGGTCAATCTGCAACCCTTGAGTCAGATCCGGCCTGTAAAGCCTGGAGGGTTCCGTACACGTCTGGAAATTTGGCAGTGGAGAAATGGTTACAACACTCCCTTGCTGCCAAATTTCCAGACCTATCAAGAGCCCCCAGGGCCCTGTGTGCTAGATCAGGCACCTGGACCCTAGCATGCAAGGCCAGATCAGGGCAGTGCCAAGCCCCAGGACTCAATCCCAGCACAGGGGGACAGCGTCAGGCCCCAGGGCCATACCTGAGTGTGGTGGGCCAGGAAGGGTAGCACTGGTTGTCTGGGGCCCAATCCCAGTACATGGAAGTTGGAGGGGACAGTGCTGGGTCTCTGGAGCCCAACCTTGGTGTGTGGCAGTGGGAGGGAGCACTGTCATGTTTCAGGGCCTGATCCTAACACAAAGAGCTCAATCTGGCTGACAGCCCAGCCCAGTGTGACTCATCTGGCTCATGGGGACAAAGCTTAGCTGTAGTTTAGTCAGAGATGGGCTGGATAAGATGTCCCTTCCAGCCCCACTTTCCTATGATCTTATGATTTTAAAACAGTAAAACAACCCCGACCCCAGCCCCCCACAGTACAAAACCACTCTAACTAGTTTTGACTCTAGAAACTGCTAGCGCTTTATAAGTTTCTATTATAATGGCTCAGTCATATGGGTCTGTTTCATCTCTATCAACCACATATTTTTTAACTATATTTTTTGTTCAGGTAACAACTTTGAACCTACTTTTGCAGTCTACTATGCTTTGTTGGAACAGCTTTCTGTCTATCAATAGTTATTTCCATATCTTCAATCTTCCCTCTCTGCAACCTCTAATCTTGAGTTTACAGTTTCCAATTTCTTAACCACAAAGGTGACCAGAACATTAATTACATTGAGTTCATTACTAACATTCATTGATAGCTTATATCTCTTATCAGAGATGCAAAAGCAATACTGGGTAGGCTTAGTTCACAACCAACCTAAAATAATGTAATGAAATGTAATATCAATTTATTCATGTTTGTTTATTGGTGTCGGAGCTTAAACTAGGTTTTCAAAATACCATTTTTCAGGAAAAAGTTTTCCCCTTAAGATGATACATTAGCAATCTCTCTCTACAAAGAAAGGTTAGATATTTCTCCCTTTGTGAACTAGAAGTACCACCTCTGTGAAATAAAAAAGCACTCTTCAACAATACCAGACTGGAAAATGAGAAAAAAGGCCTAAAGAATATATATATATATATATATATATATCTTCTTTTCTTTTTTTCTTTCTTTTTTGTTTTTACTATTGTGTGGTACACTGACTCTCAGACTGATGTCTGCCTATTTTGAAGCTTATTGGACATTTAATACCTCCACTCATGCAGAACTGAAGAAACAAATGAAAAGCTAAACATGCTGTACATGAAAATCAATCATTCTACCTCTTGGGAGCCCTCAAAAGGCACTGCATCTCTTTGACCTTTCTTCCAGTAAAGGACCATTTTATGCAATTCATTTTAAAGCTTCACAGTACTGCTCTCAGTGTAGGTCAAAGTGGTGCTTGGAATCACAGCAAAAGACAACTCCCTCTCTACCCCCAGGTGAACATGGCAATTGTGATATTTCCAAGTCACTGCTGTTCTAAAGAGCAAAAGAACAAATTTGAACCTGATCTTAACTGCAATGCCCCATAATTAACTGTAAGGATGACAAATTCTTTACCAAAATGTTCATTTTCTGATCCATATACATTTGCAAATTAAAAGAATTGGTTTTAGGAACTGTATACAACTAGTGAAGTAGCTGTGTTTCTAACACAGTCTATGATAGCAAAGAAGTGTTTGACAATACAGTAAATCCCTTTGTTCTTGTTCTAAATATTGACTTTTCAAATTTAGGAATACCAAATCTATATTATTTATTAATTTATTTACCTAGTGCTTTGGTTTCTGGGAACATTACATACATTAAAACTAAACAATTTTGTGAATATTATACTCATCTTAACATTGGATTTCGGATCTAGACTATATTATATGGCTGAACAGTCTAGCTAGAAATTGACCACAATGATGACAAGAAACCCACAAAACCTGTACAAACCTGTAAAATAGTACACATTTCTCAATTCTGGGCAGATCTTTAGTAGAGAAAACTTGCATTCTGATTTTGGGGCCCCTACAGAAGAAAAATGAAGTGTGACCTTGGGTTTATTGTATGCTATTTTCTGAAGACTCCAACCGTATAATTTGTATAGTTCTGCCAGAACTACTAAAATGAAGAGTGAACCTTCCACTCCAATTTTTACTATGCATCTAGATCTGCTTCATGCAAGGCTAGAAAAGCAGTTCTACTAGTATCTATGGAGCTATTTTGATAGTTGAACAATTGTGGGAGAATTTCAAATACATCAGTACAGACAGAACTGGTTTCTGCCACAGTCAAAAAAAGCAGCACCCTCATAAATAAAGACAACCCATTAGCTCCCTCTTTGAAAACTAAGTCCAATTGTTAGGGTAGCTTGTTATGTTTAATGCTTTGAAGTTGCACCTGCTTATAATATGGTTTATATTTAGCCTTATTTAATCATTGCTTAAGTTTTGTCCTTATTAACTTTTTATTTTTATCACTGTGAAAAGTTTTTTTAACATAACATAGCAATGGCCTTATTATCAGCTCCAGTTAACTGAATTTGGCACTAACCAACTGAATCAGAGGGATGAAAGGATTGGATATATTAATGAAAGGTGATAAGGGAGATCAAAGGACAATGCCCAAAGTAAGACACCAGAAAAAGGCCAAATTAAGAGGTGTGCCTATGATGGGTCTGTTAGACAAAGGAATATGCTGATGGGATAAAAGATGGACAGTAACCTGACCGCAGAGACCAATCTGAAAGCAGAGTCATTAAATGACTGAAGTTGAAGAAAAGCATAAAAGGGGGCAGCAAGAAAGTTTGGCATCATCGATCCAGCCTTCAATACCTGCCTGGACCATCCCAGGCCTGGACATACCCTCTGCTTCCAGGAACTGAGTGGCCATCTTTTCTGTTGAGCAAAGTACCACCTGGGCGAGATTACTGTACTGAATGTTGTCTCTCTCTGAATACAGAAACTGCTAAGATAATACTTGTTGTACTAATAAAGTTAGACTTTGACTTTAAAACTTTAAGTTGTCTGCATTTGTAATTCATGTTTCATTTAAGGGTTAATTGTGCTGGGAGACAGTGGTGCTAACACAGTGTATGTTTTAAGTCTTCAGCCTTACAAACATATACTTTATTTATAGGAATGGTGGTTCCAGCGGTGAATCCAGGAGGAGTGAGGTAGTATAGTCTCACTGTGCTTTCAGACCACACTGTAGGAGCAGCAACTGGGGATGTTTTTAAATGCCTAAAGCCAGTAAAAATCTCTCCTCCCATTCTGCCCCTTTTTTGCTGCTCTCACTGTTCTAGGCTGATCCACTGGTGGAGGGAGCTCCAGAGCTGGTCATGCCCTGCTGTAGCTAGGCTGATCAGGGAATTGGGCTCAGCTGGGAACAGAAGCAATGGGTGGGTTTCTCTTCCCTGCCTGATCCCCCTAGGTGCTCTCCACCCCACCTGAGAGAAGGCTTATGGAGGGGGAACCCTCCCCCGAACAGCTGTTGTCTCCAACTGAGCCTAGTTCCTCACACAGCCTTGTTGGAGTGAGACAGGACCAGCTCTGGAGCTCTCTATGCCCCTGGGTCAGCTAAAAACAGCAATGGCAGGTGGGTGGGTAGGATAGAAGGGAGATGAACAGGACGTGTCACTGAGCACTGAGGGGAAGGGAGGAAGTGCCCAAGATCAGGGAAGGGTGGATTCTTACCTGATTTGTAGACTTAAATACAGACCCAAGCTGTTACTCTTGCAGCATAGTTCCTCTGTCCTGGAGGGATGCAAGAGGGAAGCTGGGAGGCAGGATGTAACTACCTCTGCAGCATTGCTGGCTGCTCCCACACCCACTTTTACCAACTTGTGGCTTCACCCATGGGCAGTTCTGTGGTTAGGGTGTTATTTCAGAAATCAGGAGATGCACAACAATGTAGCCACTTTCAAATAATAACATACTGTTTGGTTTTTACCTTTAATTTATCATTTATACACGAAGTTTCATTGTAACTACATTTGCCTTGTCCAGGATATTTAAAAGGACTGAACCTAAACATCATTTAAGAATTTCAAGGACAAAACAGTGTTCCTAAGCGAGGGGCACGACAAGTCTCTCACTGGGGTTGTAGAGAGACAGCAGCAAGGCACCAGACTTCCATGCGTAGACCCTGAGATGGTGCAGAGTCACTTGGAAGAACTGGATGCCTTTAAGTCGGCAGGCCCGGATGAGCTCCATCCGAGGGTGCTGAAGGCACTGGCCGACATCATTGCAGAGCCACTGGCGGGAATATTTGAATGCTCGTGGCGCACGGGCCAAGTCCCGGAGGACTGGAAAAGGGCCAATGTGGTCCCCATTTTCAAGAAGGAGAGGAAGGAGGACTCGGGCAACTATAGGCCAGTCAGTCTCACCTCCATCCTTGGCAAAGTCTTTGAAAAAATTATCAAGGCTCACATTTGCGAGAGCCCGGCAGTAAAAATTATGCTGAGGGGAAACCAGCACGGGCTCGTGGCAGGCAGATCGTGCCTGACCAATCTAGTCTCTTTTTATGACCAGGTTATGAAACACCTGGACACAGGAGGAGGGGTGGATGTCGTATACTTAGACTTCAGGAAGGCCTTCGATACGGTATCCCACCCCATACAGGTGAACAAGTTTCAGAGGCTGTGACTTGGATGACTACACAGTCCGGTGGGTGGCAAATTGACTGGAGGGTCGCACCCAGAGAGTCGTGGTGGATGGGTCGGTTTCGACCTGGAAGGGTGTGGGCAGTGGGGTCCCGCAGGGCTCGGTCCTTGGACCGATACTCTTCAATGTCTTCATCAGCGACTTGGACGAGGGAGTGAA
>NW_005841954.1:2911124-2922025 GCF_000455745.1 Alligator sinensis
CTCTTTCCTGCCTATGCAGGGGGTCAGACTCGATGATCTATTGAGGTCCCTTCTGACCCTAACATCTATGAATCTATGAAACTCCCTCAAATCAGCACTCAAATCCATCATTTATTTTAACTATAAAAAGTTAAAATCCATGTATAGTTCAGGCTTCAATTTTATATCTGAATGCAATATGAATGAAATCCTTTCATATTTTGCTTTTTTTAGTCATGTAGTTAATCTTAGAAACTTAAGTGTGACAGTAGAAGAAAAAATATTGATTAGCTTTAGCATATATTTTCTATATTATAAATACTTATCTGTTTCATGATATCTTCCTTATCAGGTTTTGCTAATTCACTGAAACTGAACTTTTAAGCATTTTAAAAATTAAGCTTTTTGAATATTCTTTTTGTGAAAAGCCTTTTGACTGAAAGCTGATGAATAGTTGTCTGGTTGACATACTTGGAGATACAGTATGTACAAATACAAGAGTTGAACTTCCATTTACTTCAGTAGAATACAAAATGTGAAGGCTAATTATGCTTTAAAGTATCATTTTACTACTGATGTTTTTATTAGAATACCTAGTTATCATATTAATCTACTAGAGAGAGAGATATACCTGTCAACTCAAACAATGCAAACAACATGAACGAATGAAAGTTATTTATGGATGTAAAAACAACTGCTGCAGTACAGAAGGAAACCCCCCACAAATCACACACGGCTGGTTATGACATACTACCCCTCCCTCAAACCTATACAGAAAATCCTCAAACAACTGCAATCATTACTGGAAGGAGACCCAATTCTTAAAGAGATCTTCCCAGAACCACCCATCCTAGCCTTCAAACAAGCATTGAACCTCACTAACCTCATCACCAGAAGCAAACTTCCTATAGCCCAAAACACACCAAATGGATCCAGACCATACCATGACAAGAAATGTAAAACCTGCCAACATATCTCCACCACCCCACAATTCCTACACCCCACAACAGAACCATTAGCATTCCTGGATCTTACAGCTGCACCTCTAGAAATGTAATACATCTCATCTAATACATCAAATGCCCTGATGGAAAATATGTAGGAGAGACCAAACAACAACTGCACACCAGAATGAATGCACACCAGAAATCTACTGAAGACAAGAATACCCAATTACTGGTGGGGGCACATTTCTCACAAGAAAACCACTCTCTCAGTCCTGATCCTTATAGGGAATTTACAAAACACTTTTTCACAGATGAGCCTATGAACTTCACTTCATCAATGTCCTGGATACAAAAAAACATGAACTAAGTATAGACATTGGATTTATGACACATTATAACCTGTCTGACATCTGACTCCCCAGGTACCTCTCCACTATTTACCTGCTACATTCATCCTCCTTTCATCCTTCTCCCTCCCCCAGCCTGTCTCTCATCCACTGACTCCTCAATTTACAACTTCACTGACTGGTTTTCTTGCATGCATACCAGCCTCTGGCTTCTTTACTATTCATTCCATGCAGGAAGAGCACACACCAACTGTAGATGCTTCCTCAACCTAAGGAAGAGTTTTTAAATCTGAAAGCTTCCTAAGAAAAAGTTTTCCAACTATTTAGTTAGTCTAATAAAAGATATCAGATTTATCCAAAGAACGTTGTCTGCCTAGCATTTCTTATTTGATTTATACTGATAGCACCCTGGTAGGGAGGAAAAGTGTTAGTTTCTCTCTCTTTCAGATTCCTATTTGTGAAATGAGAGTAATAATTGACTTGCCAAGATTTCAAGGGTAGTTTGTGGCAGGGCAAGGAACAATCTGTACCATATCTTAGGTTTTGATCATTGCTACCAGACTATCTTTTTTGCCTTAGCTCCATTTTATAGCCCCATTTATACCTTAATAGATTTTCTCCCCTCAGACAATTATATATACTAGTTGTTTTCCTTCCCAATGGGCAGGTAAATTCCCAAAGGAATGTTAATAATTTACTGAGAAAACTTATTTGCTTACATGACAATATGCTTATATAAAACTACAAAACTTATAACACAATATGCTTCTTCCTGGTTCAACAGTTGATGTTTATTTCATTCAAATGTTTAATAGGAATAAGACTATGATTCTGAAATTTGCTAATAGCCTATTGACAATTTTCTCAGTTATATGACCTAAATATTTTTTGCTGTGGTTTTGGTAAAATTGAAGCTTAAACTGCACTTAGATAAAATTTGTTAGTCTCCTAGGGTGTACTCTGTTTGACAGTGTGAGAATTTGTATCTAATTTGTTTCTGCAACAGTGAAAGTAGCTCATTTCAATACGCTAGTTTGTGTATACATATACACATAGTAAATTTATCCTTCTTGTGTTTTACAGCACCATCTATTATTAACATGCAAAAGGAGTGATGAATAGTAATGAAAAAGGCATATCATTATAGAAATTCTACCCCTTTTTAGGGAACCTGTCCCCAATTCCCAGTGTATTTCCACAGACTTCCAAGATAAATTCTCTAGGGAAAGTCCAAAATCCCACAAAGCGTTATAGGTTCCCCATTATTTAAATTATATTTTACCATACCACACCAAGTCTCTAATTGGATACCTCTAACAAAACTATATTTTGTAGAACTTTTAGTTTTAATGATAATACATGCCAAAACTGCCTTATACCTATGAATAGTTTTTTAACAATGGCCACAAATACAGTCTACAGTATATATGTGCAATAACAAGAGATCCACAAGGTGGCTCTCAATACTCAATATTAAGTATAAAACAGTTTGAGGCTGAAAGAAAAATAGTTTCCTAGTACAAAATTTGTTTTTGGTATGTAAAATTGAAGTTTCCATGTGGCACATGGAAATTATATCCTGCTCTTATTATTCTCAGAAGCTTTTTTAATGTGCACACTTAGCAAACACACTTCGAAAATATTTTAATTAATTTTCTCATGCAATTTTATAAATCATTTTGTAAAACATTCAGATGAAGCCTTTGCAGATTACATCTTCACGTATATTCCGACTTCATGAATAAAAAGTGAAATAAAATGCTAATACTTACAGATAACTTATTTCCTACATACAAAATAAAAGTCAATAAAATAGTCATTTATTTATGTACTTCTCTCTGTAAATTTAAAACTATTTAGTTGTATAGTCATATCATAGTTAAAACTGTGAAACTTTCATAATCAAAATCTACATTTTAAAGAAAACAAAGCAACTCAGAACTCTTCTTAATGCAGATTTTGCATTTCTGCAACATGCTTAAGATATATACTTAATACCGTATTTGTCACCTAGGCTTTTTGTCTTTAGAAAGAGGGTCACAGGCAACTTCTTCCCTAATCCTTCAAATTATCAGGTGCCACTTGGCTAACTTGCTTCCTATCTGAACTCTTTGAGGGGGTCAAATCACAGCTCTCTCTCCAAATCAACAGAATGATTATTTCAAGGAAAGACAGGGTATACCAGCAAAAGGTAATTGTACTTACTTCAATTGACTTTTGCCATAGATTGGAAACAACTGTTATTTTAATGCAAGCTTTGTGCTATCTGGGGTTTTTCTCTCAGCTCCAGCTGCTGGACTCTTATAAGCTAAGTACAGACAGTCAAAAAGCCCGAGGCCGTCTATTCAGTTTTTTACAGGTTAGTCTAAACTGCACAGATTAAACTAAGAAACAACTGGACATACATTTACTTTTGATTCAGGAAATCCAGACACTTTCCTGCAGTTGCTCGGGCCAGAAGCCAGCAGGTACTAGAGCACAGCTCTCTTGCACGTAGCCAGCATGGGCTGTGTGTTTGCTTCCTTTTCCAGCTGCTGAGGTCTCTGGGATTTAGCCCAGAATCACAGCAGCAAGACTGCAGGTTTACTTATCATTTCTTCTTCTTGGGAGGCTTGCGATTCCATTTGGAGAGATTATTGGGTCTCCTGATTCAATTTGGATTTGAAGATTCGGCTGCTGAATCTCCACCAAACCGAATCAGCGACCAAAGCTTCATACACCCCTAGCGAGCACCTGAGCACATCAATTTTTATCTACCATTTGCAGTTATAGATATTAGGGCTGTGTGAAGCCTTGGTCACCGATTCAATTTGGCGGAGATTTGGCTTGATTTGGCAGCTGAATCTCCAAATCCAAATTAAATCAGGGGACCCAATAATCTTTTCGAAACGAATTGGAACCCTCTGAATTGATTTGGAGAGATTCTATGATTCAGGCACAGACACAGCTTTATATGTTTTTTCTACATACCTCTCAAGGTACCAGGTGGCTTGTGAATGCTGAGATGGTGGGGTGGATGGAGCGTTCCATGGGAGCATGACGGGGTCCCCAGTGTGCTCGGCAGTGGACCCAGAAGGGGAAACCTTATCCCAACTAAACAGTTGGTTCAATAAAAGATAGCACCCTAAGAAATTCTTGCTTAAATTTTGAAAAAACTTGCTTGTTGGTCCTAAATGTATTTGATGTTTTAGATGATGTCTAAAAAGGTTTTTACCAACACTGTTTCTGCTTTGGAAATGAGGACTATAGGTTATTTTTAGATTTTGTGCCTTGCAATAAAATTCATGATAACCTGGTTATAACATAGCCCAACATTTATGAACTATGTTGGACTGTCTCAATCGTATGTGGTTTTATTTTACAATATACCATTCTAACTTTTTAATTAGCAGTATTGTTTGATAAGTTGCTTGCATAAATTCTCCAAACTCATAGAAATGAGTTTCTTATATACTGAAAAAGACAAGCATACTACAAGATGATTCAGTGTATAATCTTTTCAGTAGGTTCGCCCCTTACTTGAACAACTTGCTGTGTCCCGTTCATAGGCATCTTAAAATGGTTGAAAGGATTGGATATCACTTAGAATTGGGTGTATAAAGGTGCACATTGGTAATGGTTAAAACACTGGGTTCTCTGATTTCTGAAGCTCAGTGTCAAATATTTTCATACTGGTATAACCAGAAGAACACAATGGCTCTTATAAACAACTTATTTTATTTTACACAATTTTTTTATTAAATGTTTAATCAGTTCCGCCAGATGTTTTAACAATAACTTCTTACTGATATGCACATAACCACATTACATTATATGCCACTCGTCTCTCTATATTATAAAACCCAAGTGTTATTCATCTTTGAAGTATTTTAAAAATTCAGTGGTCAAAATATTAAAAAAAAAGCAAAACAGAGAACAGAGTACAACCAACAAATACCACCAAAACCATGTAGCTCTGCTGGCAAGTTGCCTAAGACCTAAAAATATGGCCAAATTAAAATGATAGTTTACAAATGTAAGAACTTCTTCACTTTGATATTTTTCCTCTTGTGCAGTAACAAAGGAGGCAAATACTATTGAATATTATATCATAAATCACATATAGTGAGGGCATTTGGCAAGCAGCAAATTGCCTGACATGTAGGGTAGATGGTTAACAGTTTTAGCCCATCTGAACTACTGTCAGTACTGTACCATTAACAGCCCTGAAGCTGAAGAGACCCTACCTATTTCAAAGTTGCTATTAGCTGCAGAATGCTGTAATTACAAGGAGCCTTTATGAGATATGAACAGTTATGAAAAGTTATGGACACATACATCCTGCAAATACATGAGCCTGCCCCATGTCACACCACATTAGCGGTCATTTTCTTCAGCAGATGTCTATTTGCTCTGTGGTGAGAGAGTGTGGGCAGCTCAGAGCTACCTACACTCTCCAGAAGCCCCTAGCCATTGTTCTGCAGGCCTGAGAGACTTGATCCTGCGCATACTAAGAAGTCCCATGCAGGATTGGGCCCCTCAAGATCCCTGGAGCACCTCCCTGGCTTTCCCCCTTATACACACGCACCCTAGGCAATCTCTCTATAAGAAGGGCAAGTCAGGGTTCTCCTTTTATGAAAGCCCACCATCGGATATCCAGAAGTAAGTCTCTGTAAGTGGGAAAAGTCTGCATGAGTCCTGTTGTGGAGGCATGGGAGCCAGGGAATCCCCAGCACTCTGTGCCTCCAAGCCAGGACCCATACTCGCCTATGCTTCACATGGAGGAGGGGTCACTGTGGGTCCTGGCAAGGAGAAGCAGGATGGAGTGGGACCTAGGGAATTCTTGCTGCTCTGTGCCTCCACATTGGAACCTGTGCTGCCTCCCACCTCCACATGAAGCACAAGTCAATGTGGGTCCTGGTATGGAGGCATAGAGCACTGGGAATTCTCTGGGTCTCATGCCATTCTGCAACTGTGAAGCATGGGTTAGCACACATCACAGCAAGGAGGTGCAGGGCACTGAGAATTCCCCAGGTCCTGTGATGTTCCAAATCTCCTCGCTGGGACCCAAGCCAACCTGTGCTTCACACAGAGGTATGGGTCAGCGGAGTTCTTAGCACAGAGGCAAAGTTTTATAGTTTGTAGGGTCGGAAGGGACCTGAGCAGATCATCAAGTCCAACCCCCTGCCATGGCAAGAAAGAGTACTGGGGTCAAACGACCCCGGCTAGGTGTTCATCCAGCCTCCTTTAAAGACCCCCAGGGTAGGAGCCAGCACCACTTCTCTTGGAAGTTGCTTCCAGATCCTAGCCACCCTGACAGTGAAGTAGCGCCTCCTGATATCTAGCCTGAATCTACCCTCTGCCAGCTTGTAACCATTATTTATTGTCACTCTGGTAGCGCTTGGGGGAACAGGGATTCCCCCAATGCCTGCTGGTCCCCCCTGACTAGTTTGTAAACAGCCACTAGATCCCCCTCAGCCTTCTCTTGTGGAGGCTGAACAGGTTCAGGTCCCTTAGCCTCTCTTCGTAGGGCCTGCCCTGCTGACCCCTGATCATGCGGGTGGCCCTCCTCTGGACCCTCTCCATGTTGTTCACATGCCTCCTGAAGTGCGGTGCCCAGAACTGGATGCAGTACTCCAACTGCGGCCTGACTACTGTCACAAAGAGGGAGAGGATCACCTCCTTGTACCTGCCTGAGATGCATCTCTGGATGCATGACAAGGTACAGTTGGCCTTCCTGACCGTGTCCCCACACTGTCAGTCCATGTTCATTTTGGCATCAATGATGACTCCAAGATCCTTTTCTGCCTCTGCACTGATGAGAAGGGAGTTCCCCAGCCTGTAGGTTTGCTGCTGTTTCTTCCCCCACAGGTACAGTACCTTGCAGTACACCCAGAAGAAGTACTGGGTGTACTGGGTTTCAACCTTATACTGGTTAGTATAGTGCTAAAAAGATTTGCTAATAGGTATTTTTTTTCTATTAGAACTTCATTTCAAATTGAATCATAGCATGAAATCGTAAGATGATAATGCTTTCAAATAAGAATGAACTATTGTGAAAAATACTTGGAAAAAATCTACGCCATATGCTGATCATCATCTGTTTACATGTCAAAAATAATTTTGTTTTGCTTTCTTATGGTTATTTTTCCAGTCTTACTTATAGGTTGGCAATGATGTTACCTGACAAAAATCCCAAAACATGTGTGTTTGAGAGAGAATGATTGTTGGCAGCAATTACTTCCAATTCCTTCCAAACATTTGTCTCCAAACAATCTTTTAAAAACATCACCTTTATTCATAATAATGACCTAATGCGGTCACTCGAACATGAGAACTCATCACACCAGTCAACCAGAACGGCCTTCCCATCTATAATGAGACAGTACCTTGGGACGTGTTACAGACCTTCAGCTTTCTATTTCCTGAAAATTTACAGCGCTCCTGATGTTCTCTCTCTCTCTCTATATATACATTTAATGTTGCTTGGAAGACTAACCAAAATTGCTTCCCTGGTGATTGGTGTGATGATAGACATCACAGAGATGAAAAAGACAAGTCAATTCAGTGGATCTACATTCATATCCAACTTGATTTGACATATTTTGTTATAATTACTGGTTGATGACACAACAGCATCCCAGGAAAGATGGTATTCAAACCTCAGTATTTTTGTACATACACACATGGTCTCACAGCTTACTGCAAATATTAAATGCTTATGAAAGTCAGCCCAATTTCAATGTAGCAAAAAAAAAAAAAAAGCACAGAAATGCAAACTGGGCATGCTCTGGAGCATCAGAAAAAAAAAAGTTAGATGCCAGGATATTTCAATGGTATTCTGAGTTCTGTTCACAAATGTTTATATTATGTCTATATACATATTCTGAGGGATAGCATCATCTGAAGGGCTGAAGTCAAAGAAAAGAACCAGGAATTCTTCATTTTTAATCTTGATTCGCTCACTGAATTTTATGGCTTTGCAAAATGGGAATAGTACATTGCAACTCCATATAGACAGTGTGAGGATTAATATAAATGGAGACCTTTCAAAAATAAAATATTAAATAGATGCTCAATACTGTTTTTCCAGATGTATTTTCTATGCTTGCTTTCTGACTGATGGATAGGTGTATTCATTAATTTTTAAAATTTATTAAAAATCAGTGCAAACACATTATTGTGCCATAGAAAACAAATGATGCACTCAAACAAAATTATACAATATTGAGGACCTAAGTGATGTTTTAAATCTCATTTGAGTACTACATTTCAAATTTTTATCTAATTTCTTATGAAATCCTTAAGTCTAACACTTCAAAACTACTTCATCTTTTATTCTACCATTGCTTTCACCACTGCAAATGTATTATTACTCCCTTTTTATTATTTTTTCTTTTGTATTAGCACCTACACATCTTCATGGACTAGGTCATGAACTAGGTCCCTATTCTATTTGCCATTCTGCAAACACAGAAGAGCTGGCTAAAGCCAGACATAATTCTAATAGCTACTGTACAAACACAATGCAGCTAGCTAAAGACAGATGGACAATACAAGGAAACAATGAAATAATACTGGTGAGCATTTTGTCCAGTGGTTTCACCACTTTACAAACCTAACCTTTGCCTAGTTTTCAGAAGGTAACACAGTGAAAGGGTTTTAAATTATTAATGAACTATTATTATGATGTGCAATGATGCTTTAAAAAAATGAAGTAAAATTATTTTGTTATGGGATTTGGTGGTTCAGTAAGTTAGATTGAACTTGCTAAAATTTTCAATTTAATATTTTTGAAAAGGGTGAAAATGATATATAGAAATAAGTAAAATTGAAATATATTTGTTGCTCATAGGCTAGAAACAGACTTTTCTTGAGATCACATTGATGTTTCATTCATGTAATTTTGAACTATCTGGAAATTAAGATGAATTCAGAGGTTGTAAACAGACAAAACAATTATGGTGCTAAATTTGGACTAGGAAGGGGTGATAATTGGTGACTTCCAAAGAACTGGCAATTCATTAGCAAAACCTCTAAACTTTTAGAGTACACAAAAATCACTAGTAACTCCTCTTTTATCTTAATCTCAAAATCTTTCAAAATTGTAGTTTTGGTCCGTATCAGGGTGTGAAACAAACTTAACTCACTTTCATAATAAAGATAAGCAAAAATAAGTCCTTTTTTGCAATACTAATTTTAAAATAAATATTTATTTTAATCATATATTAATACTTTCATTTAAATAGCTGCTTTTCCAAAATCTACAGCAGTAAGTATTGAATACTAGATACAATTTACTCTCAATGTTGTGCAGATAAATGTAAAAAACTAACATTAACAAAGAAAATCATAAAGTTTGCCTAAATTATTGCTTTTCTGGGAGTTGTTGTATTAGATGGCAAGACAATTAATACACAATTCACTGATTACACACAGCTAATCAATACCTTCAAATCATAAACCAACAACATTTTAGGTTTGAGGAGATTTCTTGTTTTAGGAATAGAGAAAGTTAGGAACCTATATTTATAGTTTTTATTCCATCTGTTATACCAACTATGTTTTTTAAGTACAAAATTTGTGTTTTTCAGTTCAAAAAATGTTTTTAAGTACAAAGTACAGACCAACTATGCTTTTTAAGTACAAAATTAAGTTATTCTAATTATATTCTGGAAAAAAACAAATATATATGACAAACTGTGAAAAAAGGATGAAATACTTGGTTGACTTATATTTGTAATGTGTATTCCATGTCGGACTATATATTTACTCCTTATACTTACTGTAATAATGTCTTTAAAGAGGTAAGAACACTGGAAACAGAATACATCAATGCAAGATAGAATGATATGTTGGATACCATAAAATGTCATTTTAGATAACAGGAGGTTGAATACCTCACTTCCATAAGACTTCAGAACATATAGAATTTGTTGCACTTTTTAATATGCTTAAATAAGTGAAAGGAATATGTTCCTAGGCACTGGGAAAACATGGTCTCTTAATGGAAGTGACTTTCTGGGAGAAATGAAAAAGAACTATACTCAATGTATTTGAGGTACAAGGAAAGCTGGACAGCATGGCACAGGTCATGAACGATTCATGCCCCTGGTGGCTGGGGGGGCATGGTGGTGGTGGGAGCCCGGTGGCAATAAGTGGGGGAGCTCCTGCAGTTGCCACTGGCGCTGTTGGCAGTGGCAGCAGACAGTGTGGCGAGCACTGACCAAGGGTCAGTGACCTCTGGCAGTGGCCAGCAGGGATTGTGGACCGCCCACAGACATCGCCATCAGTGCCTTTTTGTAGGAGGTGCATGGCCATGCTCAAGGGGTGCAAGTGCACCCATGTGCACCCCCCTACGCGTTGCCCCTGGCACAGGTTTGACTGTAAATTTTGTTTTTAACTTTGCTGAAGTCAACCGTATGCTTCCATTGTCCAGGAAATGATCAGGTGACTTGAAGAAAATTTATCTAAAAGGAGAAGAGATTGATGTCATATATCTTGACTTCAAAAAAGCCTTCGATCTGGTGTCCCATGATCGCCTCTTGGAGAAACTGGCCAATTGTCGCCTTGGGTCCTCCACGATCCACTGGCTGGAAAATTGGCTCCGGGGTCGGACCCAGAGGGTAGTAATCAATGGAAGTCACTC
>NW_005841954.1:2922197-2933118 GCF_000455745.1 Alligator sinensis
GGCTAGCACTATGCAAGAAAGAGACTTGGGGGTCATCATTGACCACAAGATGAACATGAGCCTGCAGTGCGATGCTGCAGCTAGTAAAGCAACCAAAATGCTGGCTTGCATCCATAGATGCTTCTCAAGCAAATCCCGGGACGTCATTCTCCCCTTGTACTCGGCCTTAGTGAGGCCGCAGCTGGAGTACTGTGTCCAGTTTTGGGCTCCACAATTCAAAAAGGATGTGGAGAAGCTTGAGAGAGTCCAGAGAAGAGCCACGCGCATGATCAGAGGTCAGGGAAGCAGACCCTACAGTGACAGGCTGAGAGCCCTGGGGCTCTTTAGCCTGAAAAAGCGCAGGCTCAGGGGTGATCTGATGGCCACCTACAAGTTTATCAGGGGTGACCACCAGTATCTGGGGGAACGTTTGTTCACCAGAGCGCCCCAGGGGATGACGAGGTCAAATGGTCACAAACTACTTCAAGATCGTTTCAGGCTGGACATAAGGAAGAATTTCTTTACTGTCCGAGCCCCCAAGGTCTGGAACAGCCTGCCACTGGAGGTGGTTCAAGCGCCTTCATTGAACACCTTCAAGATGAAACTGGATGCTTATCTTGCTGGGATCCTATGAGCCCAGCTGACTTCCTGCCCTTTGGGCAGGGGGCTGGACTCGATGATCTTCCGAGGTCCCTTCCAGCCCTAATGTCTATGAAATCTTTGAAATGTGTATTATGAGAAATTGCATTTCAGATCACAATGATGCTCAATAAAATGTGTTGAGCAAACAAGAAGTCTAAAAATAAAATGAAGGGAAAACAACTGAAAACAGTCTGTAGTTAGGAAAAGTTTACTAAACTTTACAGCGTACAGATTCTTCCCTAGATAGTTCTAAGCCTCATTAGTAGCATTTAAAACATAGGAACAAAGCAGGGCTTTCTGCCTGACTTCAGACTGACATGGTTAATCTCTACTTTCTCTACTCATTGAGCTGAAGAAAATATAAAATTGCAATTCTTTTAAAAAGAAAATAGGAAGTCGGCTTCTTGGAAAATGCCTAGGTTCCACTGAAAGCAAAGTTGGCTATTACCAGGCAATTATGTCTGTATCCAGGAGTCGATCCACAAAGGTAACAGTGGCAGGAACAGCTGTGACAGAGGAGGTAGTGGTGAGTTTTCTCTTCCTGAGCCCAGAGATGTAAGTACAGAAGGTAAAGGCAGGGACTGGGAAAGGAGTGGAGGTGCTGCTGAGTGTGAAGGGGAAGGGAGTAGGTACTGGAGTGGGGTTCTTACCTGATTCAGGGATTTCAAGTCCATACAATATGGTCTCCCCACCTGAATGGGAGTGTGGAGGCTGAGTAGGGAATGCAGCCACCTACACAGTGCTGATTGCTGCTCCTTAACCCCACTTTTAAAATCCTGGATCTGCCTATGTCTGCTGCAACCTAACACTAAACTAAGCCTATCTTGAAACAGAATTTTCACCTTGCTCATCACTCGCAAGACGTCAAGTTTCCTGACATATTCATGATATATGGGTGAACCATTCTAGCCTGCCCTAGAAAAGTTATTTCCAGATGAAACCATAATCTTCACCTGTGCCAGCCAAAGCAGTAGTTTGAACAACCTAAATTTACAGAACATCTTTCTTTAAGGAATGGCAGCCATAAAGCAAGATCTTACTTTATATTACTCTGCAATAACTTGCATCACTGGACTGATGGCCTTCATTCCCCAATTACCCTTAATCATATAATTGCCTCAATTTGAAAGCCCCCTCAGTAATCCTTCTAGCTTTGACACTTTTGCACAGTTTCGTCATTAATCAAACATGAAGCTGAATATGACTCATGATATAGGTACAACTTAGTGTGGGGTGGGCAAAATATGGCCTGTGGGCCAGATCTAGCCTACCAACTGATTGGATCCAGCCCGTGGCTGCTCCTGCAGTGCTTTGCATCATAGGTGATGCATGGGGGACACACATGACCCCCTTGATATTGGCCACTGTCAATGCCGCCGGCAGCTTCTGTGGGTGGTTGCTGCTCGCCAACCCCCTCCCCCCGCCGCCCCAACTGGCTTCTGCAGGCAGTCGCCACTTACCACCCAGCCCCCTACTGCCAGCGGCTTCTGCAGGCGGTCACTGCTCGTCACCCTCCCCTCCCCCCCACTGATGGCTTCTGTGGGTGGTCACCACTCACCACTCTGCCGCCGATGCTGCTGCCCACAAACTGTGTCCTCCCAGTTTCAGGAGGCACCAGTCACCCATGCTTTGCATGAGGCCAAGCTCCATCCATTTCCACCCAGGGCAGCCGGTATCACACTCCTGCCTGCACCCACTTTGCGCCTGCAAGAGAGCACTGCACTGGCCCTAGCCAGCATCCATAGCTTCCTAGCAGAGCTGCTCCCATACCCATAGCTGCCTGGGTACTGCTCAGCTCCCCTCGCATCCAGCCCAGGGCTGCACTGCTCTAGGCAGCATGTAACGTGGGGACACCATGGGGACATGTGTTGGGTAACATATACCCAGTAAAGCGGGGTGAGGTGGGGGGTGGCGAGGGGGGAGAAGTTGCAGCCAGGAGGCTCCTGGCCCAGAACATGGGGCTCCAGATCCAGAACACCTTCTACCCACTTGGACACATGCAGGAACTTGATCATTGGTGATCCTGGTTTTCTCTGTTAAAAAGTCCAAAATTTTCTGAGAAAATAGCCCCAAAATTCACTGATTAAAAAACCTCTAAACCACATTTTTCCACGATTAAAATGAAACAATACTGTATATATAGGTATCAGTTGAACACAATGTTTTATTGATATATTTACAATTTTAAAGCAATTTGGTACCCTGCCAGTTCCTCAGTTACTGTAATAAAGTTAATTCTAAATACTTATACATTTAGGTGTTTGATTTGGGGGTTTTTTAATCATGGAAAATAAGAGCTCCCTCTGCTGCCCTTCATGCACCAGGACTCAGGTCCAGTTGTGGCTGTCCCCTCCCACTGTTTTGTGATGTTGAGCATACCTGATATGCCACTGCCCTCCAGTCCCAAGCCACAGGCCCCCTTTCCCTGCTGGTGCTCCTCACTCTTGACCCACAGCCCCTGCCTACCCCCATTTGCTCCCACCCATCAGCAGCTCCTCGCATCAGGACAAAGGTCCAACTGCAGCTGTCCCCCCTGCTGCTTTGTGGCGGGGGGCTGCCCTGACATACCAATGCCCTGCTCTTGCCCATGCCATGTCCCCCAAGTCTCAAACCACAGTCATCCCCAACCAGCCCTACCATTGCCCCTCCCTCCTGACCTGCCCTGCAGCCCCCTACCATCACCATCCCAGCTGGAGGGGGCCCCCAGCTGAAAATAAGAAGGATGAGTGTAGAAAACAAATGCATTGATTGTTATTACCAGGTGAGAAATTCTTAATGTTGGGAAGTTTCAAGAGGTCTCATGTCTAGACTTTGGACCCTTTATAACACCAGTATAGCTCAAAGACGACTAAGAATCTGTTTGAGATTTATTTGGATTTAATGAATCATTAAAATTTATGCATTATAATAAACTGTTTAGTTTGTATGTTTTTTGCCTCCATCAAGTAAATTGTATAAGAACTGGTGAACTAATTATTGCCAATGGATAATGGAGCACATTCTGTGCTTTCTGCATGAGAGTTATAAACCTGTCTCCCTGTCATTGTCAATATACAGGTGACCATATTCCAACAATCATGAAATTATTAAGAACCAAAAAGAATATAACTGTTTTGTTTTTATGAACATTGTTTATAAAGTAATTACTGTTCAATTAAATTCTTGTCTGTACTTTTAATGTATTGACCAGAAAATTAAAGTAAAATGGTACTTTTTCTTCCAAGTACTGTTTTATTTAACACAAGGTCAACTGGCCATTGTAGTATCTTACAGTGAAGTAAAAACCATTGTTAAAAATGCAGTAACCATTTTTTCATTAGCCTTGTTTAAATACCGAAATATATTTTATGTTCATAGCAAAGAAAAATGGAAAGATGCCCTGGCTTTTATAAATAAGATACTGTAACTTGGATAAAACCAAATAACTCACCAATTCAGAGGTAAGAATTGTCTGAGAATGACCAAAAAAAGACTGATGAAATATAATGTACTAAGTTAAAGGGCCTGAAATTTTAAAACATTTCTGCAAATTTTAAAATTAGCCAATGGAAACTGAAATAGAAAGATGATGTTGAGGTAGTGATCTGTGCTGTGCTATGCAAACTTCAGTAACTGCAATAAGTTAAACCCTAGAGAGGCTGAAACCAGGAATTCCAGAAAATACACAGTGGCAGCAATTAAAAAGAGATACCCACCTCCCAGAGGTAATATTTTGTAGTTCTTATAACAATTGGCAATTAGCATTTTGTAAATTTTGCAATTTGCAGAAAAATGTTGACTTGCTACAGAAAAGGCTCTATTCTAGGCCTTGGCTGATTGATATGAAAATGTGTCAGTCCGTTCCCTAAACCACTGCATAAGACAGCAAAATTTTATTATAGTTTATAACTGATCTAGCTGTTGATTAAAATGACTGCATTATATTACACACTATTAACATCTCTCTGGATTTCTGTCTCCATATTCTCATCATATTAAATAAAGAAGGTATCTTAAACATGATAAAATGGGTAGCATATATAGATTAGCAAATATAGCCTTAGGTGTCCAGAGGGGTTGAAAGCTGGCTTTATTTCAGGAAAGCGGCTCAAACAAATTAAAAACTGAGAAGTGATTCAACCAATCTGACTAAATTTTATGGAAAATTATTTATTTAGTTTTTAATGGGCAGTTATGTGAACATTAAAATGGGATGCTGTGTAAAATGCATTTTGTATACTTTAGCAGAACATTTCTTTTACAGATTTATAAGCAAAGGCTTTAAAATCATCAAAATATTAAGTCTGTAGTATAGCAAGCCCTTATCAATTTTAGCTTGAATGGTACACTACTGAGAAAAAGAAAACTGCATACAAAAGCACAAAATTGCCTTTTTCGTTTGGTTTCCCAAACTCAAACATCAGCGTGGCTGCCATACCAATATGTTAATTTGGGAGATATTTATAATTTGGGAGATAATTTCAGAAACAGATTTGCTTCTTGTCCAATTCACAGCACAGCTTTTACAATCAAAATAGATATTCAGGGGACAGCTTCTCAGCTATGAATAAGAAAAAAGACTAATTGCAATTGCATGTCAATCTGGAGTAGCTTGTAATGGGTAAAAAAGTTCATATATGATCAAGTCCCTGGATTTTAAGAATCCTGTTCCTCCAATTTAGTTCTCACCCTATACTGTAAAGAGGTCACCTTTTGTCTCAAAGTGCTATAGATGTCAGAGCTGTAGAAACAGACAGACAGACTAGGATACTCTTAGGCTATGATTTTCAAACACACTTCTAAAAATTAAGAACTAAATAAGTGACCTATATTTAGAAATATCAAACACCTTCAGTTGACAACAGAGTTTGGTCTAGATTGCATGTTCTTATCTCTGTCCACTTTCTGGGAAGCACTGCAAAGATTAAGATTCTTATGAAGAACCAATATCTCACTTTGCACTTCATGCTAGTTAAAAGGAAACTGGAAGTAGAGATTATTTATTTGTGTGGGAATTTTTACAGGCTGGAATGCAACCTGCCCTTTTGGTAGCCTGGATCTTGAGTTTTTCTTATCTCTAATGTTCAGGAATTCAGTCTGGAAACATAATTTTTCCTATAAAAAGTAAGATAAACTGTTACTAGATATTCCTACTGTTGCCTAACATTTGCAGTTTTGTGGGTGCTGGTCATCATATGCAACACTTTCAAGAGCTGTTGAAAAATTTAAAAGATCCAGAAGAATTGTGTGCTGTGAAACTAAAGCGAGAGAATTAAGGAAAATAAAATGAAATGTTTATCAAAGAAATGGTTAAACGTGACTTAATTATTGCACGTAAAGCATCTGGGGAGAAGGTTTTTGAAAACAGAAGTCTCTTGAATCTAGCAGACAAAAGACATAACACATACAATGGCTGGAATAAGAAGCTAGGCAAATTTAAACTGAATGGAAGGTACTATTTCTAGCAGTGAGGGTAATTAATCATTGGAACAATTTACAGATAGAAATGGTGGATTCTTCATCACCAGAAGCTTTCAAATCAATATTAGATATCTTCCTAAAATATATGGTCTAGTTCAACCATAAGGTTTTTAGATTGTTAGATAAATTATTGAGTGAAATTCTATAGTCTGTATAATGTGGTAAACCAAACTGGGTGTTCATAATTGGATCCCACATACAGTTGGTTCCAGTAGACTATTGAAAATGGTACAGATTAACATCTTAATATTTAGGAACATGTGCAGGAAGATAAGCAACCTAATGTAGCAACGTAACTCCTGGCCATCTAGGGATGATAAAACTACATTTGACTTGATGTTTGTCTCCTAGTTTCTGTACCTAGGATTAAAATGACAAATTTAATGTTTTTCTAAATCAGAGCTAAATTAATTTTGAAAATCAAGAAATAGCTTCCTTATCAATGTAGCGCAAGTTTTCAGTTCTGGTAAATCAAATATTCCATAAGTAGGAAAAGGCACCGAAAGCGGGATTAAAACGAACTGAATGCCTTCATTTAAAAGCACTTGTTGGAATGTCATAATACTAAATTTCTGCTGAATAGATAGAAAAGTTGACCTTATCAAAAGAACATAGAAACTAAGGCACTTGTAACATTTTGTCTGATTATATACTTAAAAAGTAAACAGTTAACTGACTAAAAACCATAAAATAATCAAATAGTCACACAATGGCAAGGGAAAAAAAAAGAGTAAACATAGTAGCACATACAATTCTTATTTTTATCCACACCTTCTGTTATCTAATAAGTCACTTTCAAACTTCATTACCTAAATCAGTGGGAATCAACCTTTCTGGCAGACATGCCACAAATTAGCTATGTTCCCCCCCCAGGTACCACCCTAAGCCTGTGAAACTTGCTCAATCCACTGATCAACTTTCTACTCCCACCTTGTGTTTCCTGACCAAGCTGCTGATCAGCTTTCTGCTCCCTGCCCCATCTGCCATTGTGCTACATGTTCCCTCTCCAATCTGCCCTGCACCATACAGAAGCTGCCCGTGTCACTTGTGGCACCTGTACCATAGGTTCGCCACCTAACACAGATATGGAACACCATTACTCTCGGTACAATAAACAACACTTCAGATACTTTGTAGCTCAGAGTCAAGGCAGATATGAGTCCCAATTCTGCAATATAATCTATGTACCCATTAAGTGACATCAGACTTCATTTATAAAACAGCACAATACCTTACAAAAGGGAAAAAATGCCAGTGTTAAATTTCCCAAACATATCTATGGATAGATATTCAACCCACACTCAACAGGGAACTCATGGACCTCTTACATTTAAAGAGAGACTTATAAAGGATGGAAGATGGAAAACACCATTAAGGAGGAGTATACTGCACTGGTCCTTACCTGCAGGGAGAGAACTAGGGAAGTCAGGGCTACAACCGAACTCCAACTGGCTACACAAATCAAGGACAATAAAAACTCCTTCTTCAGATATGTAAGGAATCAAAAGAAAAACAAGGGCAACATTGGATCCCTGCTAACCCAGCTGGGGCAGCTGACTACCGACACCCAGAAAAAGCCAATCTTCTTAATAATTACTTTGTGTTGGTTTTGCACCAGGCCAAAGAGGCCACCCTGCCTAACATGATGCAGGATGACCAGGGTGAGGATGAACAGATGCTCACCATTGGTATGGGTCTTGTGAGGGAGCATCTTGAGAGGCTGGACCCCCACAAATGAGCTGGTCCAGATAGACTGTACCCAAGAATGCTAAAGGAACTGGCAGACATCATAGCACAGCCACTGGCAAGGATATTCGAGAACTCATGGCGCTTGAGCGAAGTACCTGCAGATTAAAAGAGGGCCAATGTTGTGCCCATCTTCAAGAAAGAGAGTAAAGGTGACCCAGGAACCTACAGGCCAATCAGTTTGACTTCAATCCCTGGGAAGATTTTGAAAAAAAATATCAAAGAGATCATTCTTGACAGGCTAACAGAAGGCAACATTCTGAGGAATAGTCAGGCACGGGTTTGTTGCGAGTAGGTCTTCCCTGAGCAAATCTCATTTCCTTCTATGACCAGGCGACGTATCGCCTGGACAAGAGGGAAGAGGTTAATGTCATATATTTGGACTTTAAAAAAGCCTTTGACCTGGTGTCCCATGATGTCCTCATGGAAAAAAAGGGGAACTGCGGCCTCAACTATTCCACAGTCCAATGGCTGGGGAACTGGCTCTGAGGTCGGGCACAGAGAGTAGAAGAGTAGGACTCTTAGTAGGTCCCCTCTAGCCCTAATGTCTATGAAATCTATAAATAAAAATAGATTTCATAGACATTAGGGCTGGAGGGGACCTACTAAGATCACTGGGTTCAGTCCCCCTGCCTAAGGGGCAGGAAGTCAGCTAGGGTCAAAGGATCCCAGCAAGATAAGCATCCAAATATTTCTTAAAGGTGTCCAGAGTAGGTACTTGCACCACCTCTTGCGGGGAGTCTGTTCCAAGCCTTGGGGCTTTGAACAATACAGAAGTTTTTCCTTATGTCCAACCTAAAACTATTCCACAAAATTATAAATATATATATATATTTTTTTGAGAGGGGCTGCTTTTGCAGCACAGACAGGCACACAGCAGTGAGAGGGGAGGGGCTGCTTTTCCCCCAGCACACAGGCAAGCATGCAGCAGCAAGGGGAGAACAGCCTCAGCAGCAATTAACACGTTAAAAAAATTAACGCAAAACTCAAATTAATGTGTTAATCGCAGGCTTTATTCACAATCAATTGACAGCCCTAATGTATGTATGTATGTATGTATGTTCTAAACATCTTATACAAAATATAAGCTCAGGGAGATTATAATCAAGGATATTGTTCTTTTAACTACTGTGCTACATCTGTATAAATTAATTCATGTGTAGTCTAGAAGGAAGTCCTAAAGCAGGCCCCTCTCCCCACTTTGAAATTGGCATACTTGAGCTCTGAATTGAATTTCATGCAACTGACAACAAATGTTATTTTCCTACAGTGACAGAACACAGAATATAAACTGTATAACAACACTATTTATATAGATGTAATAAAGAGCTTTTCTCTTTGGAATAGGGATAAAGTACTTTTTAATGCCTTTCTGAATGAGTTAGTCTCTGTGGTGCCACCCTGCCTTACCTTCTGC
This sequence comes from Alligator sinensis, assembly GCF_000455745.1. Taxonomy (NCBI): domain Eukaryota; kingdom Metazoa; phylum Chordata; order Crocodylia; family Alligatoridae; genus Alligator; species Alligator sinensis. The sequence continues at coordinate 2,931,442 of NW_005841954.1, forward strand.
CTAACATCCAACTAACATGGCCAACTACCTCTCTCTAGTAATCTAAAAAGAAATTGTTGCTATTTTGTTCTGTCTTTACAAAAATATTTGAGTTTTGTACATGGCAGGTTGCACTTAAAATATTTCTCATTACCAGTATTAAAATGTAAGCATATTTGTTTGCATATACATATTTTATGCACAAGGGACTTTAAAAGGCACAAAGTAGGCTCCCTAAAAAGTGGAAGCATTCACCTGAATTCACAAAGAGCATGGAGGACTGTGACCTTTATCAAGGAATTTGAAAAGTGAAGTAAACACTACCTTAAAAAATTATTACTTTAAAATGTCTGTATGCTCAAAATTGCCTTGAGGCATAAAAAACCAATGAACAAGGAGCTGGACACTGAGAAACATATATTTGTAGGCATTTTATAAAATGTTACTACTTAATATTTACTCAGTTGTAACCTTCTTTTTAAACCTGTAACTTTACAGAGTATTCATTAAAATTAGGTAAATAGCTACAAAGTCAAATAAAAGCAATCTTTTAAAACAAACATATTGTTTTCAATAACGTTTAGTGGCAGATTTTCTTTTCTGATCAGTTCACTCAGCCTCAAATTGAATAACTGTTTCTATAAGTAACATTCCAAAAAGCTGAAAAAGACAATAAAAACTCCCCATTTCCCATTTTCATTCTTCAGAGGGAACACATTTTTTAAAACCAGTATGAAATGATAGAATTCATTATAACCCCATATCCAGCTGAGGCTTGGCATTTAAAACACAGTGCAGAAGGAAAAAATATACTACGGCTGTTAGAAGCACTGCACTTCTGAACAAGGTTACATTTGAGTCAAATCTTTGACATATTGTACCGTGCATGTTTTACTATGATAAATGTTTTATTATTTTCTTAAGTGATAGTTGAAACATTTGATACCAGAGCAAAACCAAAAGCTTCCCGTACTTCAGCCATCCAAAGCTGTTTTCTTACTCCTGGTATACATATGTAGAGTTCAGTCTCATTCAGAGTTTAGATTATGGATTGTATAGGATGGTTTGGCAGGGGACTGGACTAGATGACCTCTGGATGTCACTTCCAGCCCTGCTTCTCTATACTGTAATTCTATGATTCATTTCACAGGGTGGTGAACATATCATTACATTTTGCTAAAAGGAGTAACTGGTTATTTTCAGAGACAAACTGTCATTCAAGTAAAATAGTATTTCCTCTAAATAATGACTTCCTGTTTGTTGACAAAGATAGGTCTTCACTTACACAGTGCTTCCCTGCTTTTAGGTAATAGATGAATGTCTTTAATATGCCAAAGTTCTTTGTTAGAATATAGCGATCACACAATTTAACACTAACTGATTAACAAATAATTTAAAACCATAAGGCCAAATTTTCTATTAGATCATATAAGAAAAGGGCTGGAAAGGACCTCAGGAGGTCACCTAGTGCAGGGATTCTCAACTGGTGGAATGCATCCCACTGGTGGGATGCAAAGGTCCTCTAAGTGAGGCTTGGGTCACGGCAATGAAACCGGAAGTGCCACAGCAGGACTTCCAGTTTCACTTTTGTGCGCTTCGATTGGCCTCTGGGGGGAATCCCTCTCCCTGCTTTTCGACTGGCCTCTGGGGAACCCCCTCTACACGTCAACCAGTTGAAAACCGGTGATCTAGTCCAAC
>NW_005841954.1:2933128-2977012 GCF_000455745.1 Alligator sinensis
CAGGAACATCCAAACCATTCCATGCAAGGGCCTGTTCTAATGCAGGACTGTACAACTTCAGAGCAGCTGGGGGTTGCACAGGTTATCAGCCCTGGGATGTACTCTGGAATGGTGGCTGCAGCATGGGAACTACACAGCCTCCATGTAACCCCGCTGCATGAAGCCCCCCTCACTGACCAGCAATGTGAGCCTTCCATTGCTGCTTCCACGTCAGCAGGTCAAGCTCCTTCCCTCCCTCCATTTAGCATGAGTCCTCTGCATAAGAAGCATGCCCCTGGTGCATAAGATGCATGCTATGGCAGTAGCCCCTCCTCCCAGTGCCACTTCTGCCTCCCGCCCCAGGCGCAGCTCTGCCCCAGCCCCCCTGCTGGGAAGAGCCCAATGGTATCCCTGACCCCAGCCCACATTGGCAGCCCACCCTTGCCCCACATGCAGATCCAGGGGGAACATGCTCCCATGGCTCCCCCAGGGGTGCATGCAGCTGTGGGTGCCATCCCCCTCCTTCCACTGGCCCCCAGACTAGCTCCTTGTGACTCTGTCCCATGCCTAGCCCCAGCCCCAGCCCCACTCCCTCCCTCACCGCAGGGGCCTCAATCTGCCCCACCCCCTTTTCCTTTCCTCACCCCCTTCCCCCAATAGATTTACCAGCCAGATGCTGCTCTCCAAGCTGCTAGGCTGGCCGGGTGCATGCTGCAGCTGTGCATATACACAGCTTTTATTGGTGACTTTATTGGCCACATCAGCCAAAAAAAGCTGATTGCCAATAATGTCCATTTTCATTTTATTGGTGCCGATCCAATATGGACTAATGTATCGGTGCACCTCTAGTATTAAGTTTACAAATGAGAACTGCCACCTCCTAAATGCCAGTACATTCTCATCAGAAAGGATATATGAAATCTGGGAACTGATAGGTCCTTCTTGATCATCTGACAACTTTATGGAAATCAATCTATTTTTATCATATGGGATAAAGATAAAGTGATCACTAATCTACTTAAGGACTAACTGAAGGTAAGAATATCCCAAGCCATTGCATGTTTTGTAGCTAAGCTCTGGACTCTGGATATATTATGAATAAATAGAAAGACGGGCATGCTCACTTAGTGTTTCCTGATTATTACGAGTACTACTTTGTATGAAAAAGTTGCATAAAAGTTTGTTTTAAATGTAACTATAGCCATTTAATAATGTCTATGTAGTATTTTTTTTCTAGTTTATTATATTAGTTATGATGTTGGTTGACAAGTAAGTCTAAAATATTGAAGCACTTCTATTAAAAAACAAAGGCAATTTGTTGTTGTTGCTTTTAACTTTATGAATATATCTAAGTCTTTTCCTATTTAAAATGGGTCTCCTGAAAATCTAAATACTCACTGTACAGTGCTGAAAACCCTGGCAGTATTAGATTAATTAAAACAGTAGGGCTATTCTCTACAGAATTTTTTTTTCTCCCAAGCATGTACTTGTAGGACTACTTCACATTATACTCTTTTTGCCTGGCCTTTCAATTTTATTATAGTATAATGTATCCTGTAAAAAAAAAAAAAAAAAAAAAAATTAAAAGTTTCTATCCCATCCCATTTTGAGAGACAGAGGGAAAAAATATTAACTCTAAAACATTTTTAGTAATACAAAAGAAAATTGTTGTAATTATAAAACAAATAAGGATCTTCAAATATTCAATGTATATTTGACATTTAATACAGCCTAATGTATTTGAATAAAACTCCTCATTTTATTTTTATAGTTTTTTAATAACATATCAAATATTGGACATATTATTAATAAAACAAAAATAAAACGAGGATTTGCTCTGAAATAATTAAATGTCAAGCAAATGATTATATATCAAATATTTGATGAATGTTCTCTAAAAATTCATTTTCCAATTTAAAAAACATTTGGGAGATAATTAACAGGATTAGTGGGATTCCTTTCAAGTTTTAAAGGTGTGTAAAAGATACAATACTAAAACTGTTCTTTTTCTAGTTTCTCTGATATCCTTCAGAAGGTCTCACCTATAGCTGTTATATCTGGACAGGAAGTTGAGTGATTAGTATATCATTTCAGGCACGTGCTGAATGACTGAAAAAGAACTGAAGAACTAAGATGTCCTTCAAATCAAATTGGATTTAAAAAAAAACAAACAACCAAATATATTCCTATCCCCTCTCTACCCCCCCATCCTTTCTTCTGCATTGTTTCATTAACAAGCTGAATCTTCCATATTTAATTATAGGAAAGAATGGATATTTTGACAATAGTACTAAAAAACATTGTTTTGTACAAAAATATATAAAAAAAATAAATGTATAAATATTTTTGGCAGGAAAATGGCAAATGAAGCTCTGATGGCATCACAAGGGGCTTAGACTGGTTGTATCAGGTTAATAATGAGCACATGTGAATGTCATTGGATGAGATAACTTAAAATAAATATCTTAAATTACTATAACCAACAAAGCACTACCTTCTTGCAATACGATGGACATGGACAGATTCCTGCATTCAGACAGAGTCCTTCTAACTTCTACTCCTCATCCTAATGAGGATCTATTGCACCCCTAGGTAAAGTTTTCTAATTAATCAACTATGCTGATAAAAAGGCCCCCCGCTTTTTTTTCTTTGCATCTGTCAATCTTTAGTTCATACCCTGCTATACTTTTGTCTGCTAAATTAAAGAGCTTTCTACTATCAGTGTAGGCATTGACAGGCTATGAGCAAGTCACCTCTTCTTTTCACCTTGCATAAACTCAGTAGTCTGACAGAAAAATCCAAATTGATCTCTAGGGTGTGTCAAACAAGTGGGAATATGCATTTCCCTGGGACAAACAGAAGTGCCACAATGTGTGCCACTGCTACTTATCCCCGAGGAACACCTATGCCACACATGCTCTGGCATACTGTGTGTTGCTCCGGTTGGAATAGGGGAGGCTGAGGCCAGCAACTGTGCTGGCCCCAGCAGCCTTACCTGGGGTCCTGGGATTCTCCAGGAGCTGCAGCAGTGGCAATCCTGCAGCAGGGCCTGGCCGGCAACTAGAGTGCGACTCCGGCTGTCCAGGATCTGGTTTTGGGTGGCATGTGCTGCCACTACATGCACCAGCCCATTTTTTTTTAGGCACGGGTTTTTTTTTGACCCCAGGTTTTCCTGGGGTGAATCCCCCCTGCCCCGTACTGCAAATATGCAGCATGGCAAAAGCCTGCATGTGCAGCATCTGTGGTGCCACATACTGCATCTCCACACTCGTCTGGACACGCCCTTAAGTGTCTGATCCAAGAGGGTGATTTAAAAGGTACTAGGGTACTTCAGCACACTGAGGGTCAATTGAAGAGATCAGGCATCTCAAAAGTGTCATTCAGAGAACCTGGTTGCTACCCAATAGGATATGCTAAGCACAGGGGTCTATCTGAACTCCATCTGAAGCCTTAAGCACCTGATTTATGGCTGCACATTAGATTATTTCAACCACTCAGATCCAGTGTGGAGTCCTCTTTTGTAGACAACTGTCTACTTTCCCATCCGACTAACGAGCATCTCATCTGTTAATGTTACTGTACTGCCTAACTAAGGCAGGGAATTGTGCTATATAAACAAGCACATTTTTGTAACAGACTGTTGGTTAGCATGCTCGTCCTGTAGCCTTGTGTTCCAGTCCTCCTCACCTTAAAGAGATTCAAATCCATACTACTGAACATGTTCTAGAACCAGTGGGTGATTACAGTTGTTCTCTGCAACTGGTCTATGTTTACATGGTTTACTTTAAGCCACATAAACAAACTGGGAGCCATGAATGTAGCCATTCTCCAGCCCTAACAGCCACACTGGGAACCTGATGTAAGAGTAACTCAGGGTCCAGGCAGGGATGGGTGGGATTGGAAAAGGGGGCTGGAAGATCTGTGGGTGGGGTTGGTGGGTCTGCGGGGGTTGCCCAGTTGGTTGGCGATTCAGAGGGCTAAAAATAGCTTAGTCAGGGTATGGGCATGAGAGCATAGCATAGCCCCAGGGCTGGGACAAGCAGATGGGCTTTCCCAGCCTCAGGGCTGCACCACAAACATGTGCAGATGTTCAGGAGATCAGGTTAAGCTGATCTTGATCTAAGCTTGTGTACCTCCTGCGGTGAAGTAAGTTAGATGGGGCATGTCATTTTTGGGTGACTTAAGCCCTTTGAATGCCTGCATGATTGGGCATTTAGATCAAGTGAACCCTGGCTGAGTCAATCTAAATAGCACCTGTACATACCCTAAGTCTCTGACTACCATCGTTACTTCATCCAGCTGTGTTTTTGGATGAAAATTGTGCTTTGTACTATGGGTGTGCATTAAGAGTGATCAACAGGACCCTCAGCAGGCTTCTCAATCACAGGAAACTTCTTGAAGTTAAATTCCTAGGTGCATGGACTAAGAAGTTTCTCTCCATGCACAGTAGTTTAAATTTCAGTACCTACATTTTGGATCTCGGCAACGCAAAATGTAGTTGCTAATAATTTTGTAGCTACTGGAACAGGGGTGTTGTCAATAACTTTTAATGATTTATGTGCCTATATTTCACTTATGTTTAGACACTTTGCCTAGGGACAGGAATAAACCATAAACAGTCTGAATACAGACCTACACACAAACCAGTATAAGTGATCGGAAACTGCTTCAAATCTGTAACACAACAGAAGTTCAATGCACATAAACTGCTTTCAAAATGGCCAAAACCAGTTTAAGATAAACCTGGATGGATGTAGCATCAGTCTTAACTGATTTAGGTTAAATCGGTTTATTGAACTTCTGTCCCAGATCCCCTCTAGATTTAAGTTAACTCACAGTCCCCTCGCATCCCAGATTGCTTTGCACCTCCCCTGCAAAACCCCCACCCCCATAGGATGGGCAGACTAGCCTTGGCCCAAGCTGTTTGCTCCAGCTGGGCAGGAAGGTGTGCTATAGCACCTCCTAGCTTCTGGTCTGGAATCAAAAGTGCTTTTCTGGAATCAAAAAGTGAATGTCTGTTCACTTGCTTATTGGTTCAATTTACACAGCCGCTTAGACTAACTTGCAAAGATTGAATCTATTCAGTCTTAGGCTTTTTTCTCTGTCTATACTCAGCCCTTGTGTACCCATCTGGATCCAACTCCAAGACTCTTGAGCTGTTCACTGTAGGGTATATTTGCCAATCTATATATAGTTTCTATATAACCTTGAACTTGATCAATGTGATTTTGTAGCACTGACCCATCCTTATATTAACTTCCAGTTGCACCAATATGCATCTCATCTGCAAATGTAACCATTAATAATTTTATTTTTATTTCAGATCACTGATCAATATATTGAAAAGTACTGGGTCAAAAACACACATATATGCAACTTCATTAGAATCTCTTATCACTGGATGATAAGTCTTCATTTACACAACCTTTTAAAATCTATCCCTTAGCCATTTTAATTCACTACATGTGTGTTACATTGATTTTGCAGAGTGATAGGTTTTTACTCAGGATCTCATACAATAGTCAGAGTCCTTATGGAAGTATATTAGGTTAATTGCCTGTGTCAAACAAGCCTCTAATCTTATAAAAAATTATAAATTTGATTGACAAGATTTTCTTCCAGATAACTCTTTTGATGGGCTACAAATATTGCTGGAATACTGTTATTGACAAATGTACATTTTAGCTTCTCTGAAAGCGGAGGGGAACTGCCACTCAAGAATGCACATGGGATATTACAATATAACTAACTGTATGATCTTGTCCTGATAAAAATTAGCTAAACCACCCTGACTGAGGAGGGTTAAATTTGGAGTGTTTTAGTTACACTTGCATTCTTGAAGAATCATTCTTATATAACAGTTCCATCACAACAACTTCTACCAGTACCATTTGATATCGCTACATTTCTTACATCTGTCTATACACTTAAGTTCTTTACTAATGTCATGTATGCCAGTGTTAGCATGATTCAATATAGATTTAGCTTTACACAGCAGAGAGTTATTTTGATAATGTAAAATAAACTCATATAACCAAGGGGTTTCCAAATTATGTCACAGTGTGAGACGCATTTAACGGCATGTCTTCTGAACCACTTTTTGCCTTATTCCTGGTCACGTGGAATACCTCAATAGTTCTATTCATTACTGTGTCAAACAGTTAGTGTTTGTACATAATAAAGTCACATTAAGAAAACAGAATCATAGAAAATTAGAGGTGGAAGGAACCTCAGAAAATCAGCTAGTCTATCTCCAACTAAATCATACCACTCAAGGCTTTGTCTACCCAGGTCCTAAAAACCTCCAAAGATGGAGATTCTACAACTTCTCTGGGTAACCCGTTTCAATGCTCTACCAACATCTTTGTGAGAAAGTTCTTTTTAATATCTAACCTAAACTTCGCTTGCTGCAACTTTATACCATTGCTCCTTGTTGTGTCATCTGCCACCACTGAGAACAGTCTAGCTCCATCCTCTTTGGAAATAGCCTTCAGTTATTGATGGCTGCTGTTAAATCCTCTCAGTCTTCTCTTCTCCAGACTAAATAAGCCCAGTTCCCTCAGGCTCTCCTCAGAAGTCATATGCCTCATCTCCCTCACCATTTCCATAGCCCTCTGCTGAATTCTCTCTGATTTGTCCGCATCCATTTCTGTAGTGAGGGGCCCAAAACTGGACACAGTACTCTAGATGTGGTCTCTTCAGTGCTGAATAAAGGGGAATAATCACTTCTCTTGATCTCCTAGCAATGCTTGTATGAATGCAGCCCAGTATGCTATTAACCTTCTTCACAACAAGGGCACACTGTTGGCTAATATTCAGTTTATTGCCCACTGTAACCCCTAGGTATTTTCTGCAGAGCCAGTGCTTAGCCGGTCAGTCCCCAGCCTGTACAAGTCTGCAGGACTGTTCCATCCTAAGTGTAGGACTTTGCACTTTTATTTATTGAACCTCATGAGATTTCTTTTAGTCCAATCCTCCAATTTGTCAAGGTCTCTCCAAATCCTACCCTACCCTCTGGCCTATCTACTACTCTATCCAGCTGGGTGTCATCTGCAAACTTGCTGAGGGTGTACTCCATCCCATCTTCCAGATTGTTAATGAAGATATTGAACAAACTTGGATCCAGGACTGATCCCTGGGGCACTCCACTTGATAACAGCTGCCAACTAGACATCAAACCGTTGATTACTACCCTTTGAGACTGATGCAATAAATGCTTTGTCCTCTTTGAAAAGAAAAGATAATCTAAGAAACTCTGTTTATTATTCCATTCCATTTCTCATGCCTACTCCCATCTATTTTTGCTGCTCTGTTTCTCTTTGCATGCTTCCTTACTACTAGGTCCCTTCCTTCTCATGTAGCCCTTTGCATTTCCCTGCCTTATTTCTTTGTATCAGTCCCTTCTGGTTTGGAGATTTCAATTTCTGGTTCCCTGGGAACATCCTTTCCCTAAGGCAGATATTGCTTCCCATCTTTTTCCTATGTTTTGCTTCTAATGGAGACAGCTAAACTGTCACTCCTACTTGCTTCAAACTGCTTTTATAGCTTCTCTTCCTCTCTTTTTCTTTTTGTTTTTTATTTGATACAAAGGTGTGGCCTACCTTTAGATGCAGTCAGAATCAAGGAAGTGGAAGCAGTGCCTTGTGGCAGTCTCTCTTTGCCATCTACCAGTTGGATAAACATTGACTTAAATGCTTACAGTTGAAGGTTAGATTACTTAGGAGCACAGGACTGGACTGGAACATACTTCCTGAGGTCAAGTCCAATTCCATGCTATTAGAGACAATAACATATAAACCCAACAACATCAAACTTCATCGTAAAACTATATCAACTATTACAAGACTCTTGCTTGAGAACCTCACTGTTGTTGTTCTTCTAATTTAAGCCTAATTTTATCCATCGCCAGTTTATATTCTTTTGCTCTTATGCCAACATTGACCTTTTGTTTCAGTAGGTCTTTTCTCTCCCAGGTGTTGTATCCCATTATAAACTTACTGACAGCAGGCAGTCTCTCAGTTATTGTCTTGTTAGAATAAAGCATCTATGGTATTAGAGTATCCCCACCAGACAGCCTTTCAATTGTCCTACCAGCTCTTTTCTGTACCTGTTTTGGTTTGAATTCTTCCCTCAACATGGGTAACCAGAACTGTGTCCATTGTTCCAAAGGACATACTAGGGTGTTTTATATTTCTCTGTTTCTAGCCCAATAAATTTGAGCTTCATATCTGCATTTTTAATGACAGAATTCCACTAATGGCTCAGAGCCATCCTGTGATTGACTAATAAACTCTCCCTCCTTCTGTTTCCTTCCAGCTGAAAAGGTGCCAGCTGATAGCAGAAATTCTTATTATGGTTTCTGTGTACAAGGTGTTGCACTTTCTCTGTTAAATTCGCATTTGTATGATTTCATTTTACAGGCTATAAAAGTGATACTGGCTCCAAGGAAGCCCAATTTCCTTGGACTCAAAGGGGACAATAACTCTGAGGCAGAGGTCTCAGTGGGAAGATGGCATCAATAACTATATTTTTCCTTTCACACAACTCCATCTACTGGTAAGGATGTCCCAGACACTGATGCAGTGCAATGTTTTCTCTATCTTCATCCCCATCTCCTTGCAAGTCCGATTAAACCTTCACATGTAGCTGAGAACGAACAGCCAATGGAGAACAATTTAAAGGCAAAGGGGGGCAAAAAATCCAATAGCACTGAATCTTTTTAAAATCCAGAAATATTATTAGGCTCTTTGGACAATAAAATCATTTTTGTTCTGTGTGGTACAATATCTTGTTCTGTGTGGTACAATGGCTGAGGCTAGTGGGTACTACAAAAATATCTATGAGTATCCATAGAAATGCATGTTACAGAAATAGCTAATCATATAATTTCTTATAAAGCACAAATAGCTAAAATAAATGCCATTACTTTGCAGCAATGTGAACAATGGCATATGAAGTCACAAAGATAGAATGAGAAATGTGCTTTTTTAACAGTTAATACTGTAGTCAGAGAATTCTATCATATTTTTAAAAGATATTTACCACTAAAAGGAAGGAAAGAAAATGTTGAGTGTACCCTAGCAGTTTTAATAACTCATCAAAAGAGAACTGGTTATCACCAAAAATGTTCATGTGTGTATAAGGCTTAGCAATATTTTAACCATAATCACTGTACAAAATAGTACAGGTTGTTAACATGGTGTGTTGTTTTATTATTGATGCTTGCTGATGCAGTTTAATTTGCTGCCTTCATTGAGAAATGTTATCTGAATCACAAACTTTGGAGTACACATAAAAATAAATACTTGGTTTAAAAATGTATAGTTTGCCAAGCTTATTTCATTATACACATGCATGCTTTGATAAATTTTTTTGCTGATGATTAAAAGGTTCTTTTCATTATGGAATAAACAATAGATTGCCTTATATTTTAAATACTTATAGGATTAATGCTGAATATTTATCAGGTCTCAGAAACAAGGATCTGTAATTTTCACAGTAACTAGAAGAGAAATCACGTAGGTCCAATGGCTAAGTGAATGCTAAAAGATGACAGAAGGGTAGTAGAAAAGGTCTCTGGGTAAAATATTCTACCTATTGAAGTAAATAGGAGTTTTGCCATTAACTTCAAGAACAGAATTTCATCCTGTATTTTTGTTTTTTTATATCATACTCAACTACTAAACTATCTAAGCACATACTTGGTGGTATCTCAATATGAAAATGCTTAATTAATTGATTAAGATATGGTGTATTTTTTGCACAGTAGTGTTAAAAGCATACACTTGTAGACATGTTATGATGACAACTTCCTGACTATTAAGCAATAACCATACCATAGGCAGAACTGATGCATGCAAAGAACTCAATGGACTGTAAAACTACTGAAATTTGTTTAAAACTGTGCTGGCCATTTCCTTTTGCACCATATTACCCTTACCTCTTTCTTCTTTTATTTCCTCACACATATTCTTCATTGTTACTTCTTCTTGTAATACCACCAAATTCAGATCCTGCTAAATACAGAATTACCTCTCTTTATCCTTTCTTTGACCATTTCATTTCATCCCCCTCTTATTTCCCAGGCTTTTCAATATGCTGTATTTTCTATCCATACTTCTTGCTTATTTCAAGAATTCTATGTCCCTCAGTTTCCTTCCATATTTTCACTCTGCCATTAACACTTTTATCTTCTCATGCCAACATCTGCCACACCTTCCTTATGCTCTCAGGCTTGAAATTTAAGGTGCATCAGGGCATCTTTGCACCCAGGACATCAGCTATACCTGCAGCTCTGTCGACTGCTGTGGTGCTGATCACGATGGCACAGTGACCTGCTGGCTGAAATTCCCTTGTAAGATATATTAGTCAAGTTTCCATAGTTGCACCATTCACATTACCTCTAAATCTCCCTGTAAAATCACCTAACAAGAAAAGGGACGTGTTTACAGCTTTAGCTAAAGAAAGAGATCAAGAAACAACAACAACCCTTCACATTATATATATATATAATGTAGTATTGTCACTATGAGTTGTGTTCAGATTCCATAATGAAAACACCAGACAGGTTTCACATTAATGTTTATATGCCTAACTTCAGTATCAACACATTCCTTTTTCTTCTGTATCTCTTTTATGTTATATCACCATTAATGTTCAAAAATGTTTAAATCAGTTATTCACAACCTAGGTGCTGCAGGACCCTATACAGCCTTGACAACCTTTCGAGGGTGTGGCAGGATGCCATGCAATGTTAGCACTGTTAGGAGTAAAAACATAAGTCATAAGATAAACCTGGAGATTTCAAATAGGAATCCATAGTGTTAAAACATTCTGACCTGTTGTTGTTTGAGTTCTCTGCAATAGAAGAATTACTCTATTATTTTTCCATGGTCAAAAAAAGAGTGAAAATTAAGAGCTGGCATTTTCTGAGGGGTGCCTCTGGTCTAGTGAGGGAATTTTGAGTCTAATAAGGTTGAGAACTGCTGGTTTAAGCCCTGTTTGTACTGAAGTCACTTCTGAAAATGGGATACAGGCATTTGTGAAAAGTTCTCCTATCTCCTTATTAAGGAGCCCACAAAATAAGAAAAAAAGGTAGAAAAAAATAGTTCTAATATTTTTGAAAGGGGCTAGACCTTTAGAGAATACATATAGAAAATGTAATACTACATCCAAGATTTACTGAATGAAAAATGACACCGTGCATTGAAACGTGTTAATTCTTGGCTGAGGAAACAAACCCTCTTTAGTAGAGAGAGAAAGGAAAACATGCCTAGGTTTCACTCCGATACTTTCCCAACTTTTGTTTCAAATCTAAAAAAAATAGAGGCAGCAATTCCAAGAAGATGGAGGCAATGAGCTGAAACAACAAAATACCTAAAAATTTGCATTAAATTTACATTTTATTCTCATAAAACTAGGTTAAAATGTGCATTACTTTTGTTCATCTACTAATAAAAACTAATATGCATAAATAGAGAGAACAGTTAATGCAGAAATGCACTTGAATCTAGGACAGCGTAAAATGTGCAAACTAATTTCATTATTAGCCACAGACATTATAAAGTTTGTGAACATTTTATGAAACCATTTATCAAATTACAGTATGTTTTATAAAATTAATTATATACATGCTTTGCTTTCTGCTCTACAGTAAATGCTACACATAAGCAAAAGTAAAACACTTAATACATCACATTTTTCAAATATTTTTATATTTATAACCTGGAAGCATACAAACTCCAGCCTACGTTCACATTAAGTAACTGCTTTTCTTACATGAAGTCAATTGGAATATTCATAGGATTATTTATATGAGCAATGGTTGCAGAGTGAGCCATTACATATCTTTAGTTGGAAGAGAAACGACTGGGTATACATACAAATTCCTATATTAACACCTTTACATATTTTAAATTTAAACACAGTTCTTTTTATCTTAAAAAACAAAACCAAGCAACTTCTCAACCCCTAATAGTAAAATCTTTGCTTACTGTGCTACATACTGCAAATCTGATTAGCATTTTTCACAGTAGGTAATACCATCTAAAATAAGAAACCCATCTGATATTGTTAGATATTTTATATTATTCTACAAGTTTAGACACAATGCATCACAATCTATATTCATTAGAGTTTTAAAATGAAATCCTGAATGCAAATATTCAGCCACACTTCCAAAAATGATTAATAATATCTTTAATATAATGACTAGACTTCCTATGGTGACAGCTTTTTACACACGTCAAAGAATTTCTAGTCCTGTAGACTCAAATTTATTGAGCACCAAAATAAACTAGTTTAAAGCTTTTTTTCCCTTGTTTTCAGAAAATGTTGGTACCTAGTTTAGCTTAGTTTCCCAAGAATCTGAGGTAATATAATGAAAACCATAGTTTCATGTTATATTATAGTACATGAAATGAATCTTCACAATAACATCCATAGTTCAATTATATTTTCTACTGTACAGTTCTCAAACTTTCAGAGTAAACAGTAAAGAAATAATTTTCCCTACTACAACAACACAGTGATTAAAGTCAATTAAATCAAAAGTTCTTATGAAACTTAATAGAAGGATTTACTCAATTTTAAATCACTATAAAGAAATCTTTGCTTTATTAGAAAAAACTAAAGAACTTAGGTATGAACACTTCCAAATAAATCTTTTAAAACAAAGTCAGTTTATCTGAAATAATTTTTTCAGATAAACACTTGGTGCTGTAATCCTCAAACCAAATTCCAATACAGAATATATGTTTGGATTCAGTCCAAACAAATGCATATATTACAAAATAGAGGAACAGCAGGGAAATTTGATATCACTAATTATTTCAGTGTCACCCTCATATTTTACTAGAATGGACATATGCCCTTCAAAAACAGAAAATGCTATATTTCAGATACAGCAGCTATTTGGACCTAATAAGCATTCAGATATGCTTTTATCTAAATATTTTTATCCACTACTGTTAATTTATGCCTCTGAGGTCACCTTAACCTGCCCAAATCCAAGCGACTCCATCTGCACAATGACACATTTCAAATGTACTTAAAAATCTTCTAGTCCCTAAATTTTCCTGCTCTAATCACTAAAGCATGGAGAAAGCTCATAGGCTCATTTCAACTAAATCAATACAATGACGGCAAATAAGTTGAACATATGGTGATGATTTCCACAGAAAAACATGCTAGTGAATAAGGTTTGCAAGATATTTTCAATCAAATTTATTATGTAGGCCAGTGACAGATGTTAAAAAGAAGGCACAATGGGATCTGATGTGTGATCCCAAATGATTGTGCCTCTTGCCATGACACGTGCAATCCCATCATGTCATGCTGTCGCTGCTGGAGGAGCCTGGGATCATGCTCCTGGGCTCCCCCTGCACCAGCAATCTTTGCTCCTGCAGCTGGGAGCCCTGTCAATGTTCGAAGCTCCCAACCACAGGAGAGGACTCTGCACTCTCATGACTGGGAACTCTATCAACTGACTGGGCTCTCAGCTGGGGGAGTTACAGAGAGGTACCCCAGGGAATCTGGGGTGCCTCTCCATAAGTGGAGAAGTTGGGGTTCCCCACTCAGCCAGACCCATCCACCATGATTACAGGTGAATCTGGCTGAGCTGAGAAAAAGTCCTTCTCTGCTCAGCCAGACCTAATCCACAGTCATCACAAGGGCTGGATTTGGATGAGTGGAAAAAGAGGAGAGATCACATCAGGCAGTCAGCAAACAGCCAGGCATCCCCCCACCCCCCCACCGGGGACCCCAGTTTAAAGAGCAGGTAGGGGGCTTTACTTTACTGCTCCAGTCCCCTCTCGCACAGGTCTACGAAAGGAGAGGAATAGTGGGGCTAAACCCCTAGTCCTGTTTCCCAAACCAGCCAGTCTAGGGAAGAGGTAGGAAACACTGCCTACTAAATTAGATGGGGGAGGGAGTGTACAAATGTTTATTCTTGCAAGAGAGTTTTTCTTGCTAGGGAGCTCATGGAAAATCTTTTTCCTGGAAAGGGCATGTCTCCCCTGGGAGAAATTGAATGAACACTTGTATACTTGTCATTTCTACTAGGAGAATGGCAATTTTCCCAGTACAAATGTAACACCTGTACATAGCAGAAGGCAAACTGAACCAAACTGAGTTTTCTAACCAAACTCAGTCATTTCAAGTTCATCCACTGCTACTTTGAATTTATAATTTTTATGGTTACCATACACCTCTGTATACCCATGAATACAGATACACATACAGGCCCTACTTCTATAAGAACAGTAACTTTTGATTATATTACAGTTTAGACACCAGCCTTAGACTAACAAAAAACAGTATTCAGGGTTTAAAGAGTGTCAAGGTCTGTGTAATACCTTTCATTTTTAATAAGTGAAACATAATGCATAATCATTGCACTGTTCTCCCTTTAACTGCATTGATGAACCACAATCTAATGACTAAGTTAAAAAAAAAAGTGGTCTTTGTAACATATAGTACATATCTGCATCAGAAAACAGTTCCACTTCAATAATATTCCTGTACTGATGATAGACTATAATGGGCTATTTATAATATTTTTTAAAATAAACACATTATCCAACATAATCTTTTTTAGCTTTTATTAAATATAAACTTGTAAAATGTACCTTAAGCTAAAACAAATTACTAATCATCTACTAACTGGAACACAAATGTTGAAAAAATTAAACAATAAGGGAGTTGAGGGCAACTTTTTAAAACAAACAAACAAGCAAACAAATGAATAATGATACAATCTGGATTAAACTGCAATTATCACCAAGACTGGTAAAAGAAAATGATGAAGCATTTGCTGTCTCTAATTTTAAAAAGTACAATTAGTATAGGATAAATAACCCCAGGACAATTTCACACAAAATAGAGTGAAACTCTTTAAGATAAAGTTTATTCTAAAAACATTTGTAATTCTGACAACGTATACCCATAAATATCCTTTGAAAACTATATTGGACAAACAAAGTGGATCTATAACTGCTATTGTATAGAAAACAAGCATGTGCTAAATCAAGCACAGGCTCAGGTTCATCCCTGCCTGGCCATTGCTCCTCTACAAGGAGGTGAGGAATGTAATACATCAGTTAGTTTTGAAATAGAATGCTGCTCAGTTCACAAAAGTTATGGAAAGATGCCTTAAGTCTCTTGAGAATGACTGCGTTATAGTGCACTTTTATGGTACTGACATGTGCTCTGTGAATTGCAAATGGAGCAATACTCATTTAGAGTAAAAGCCTACTGAGCTGAATCCTAGAAAACAAATCTATCCAAGCTATTTCTGTAGCTAGAAATGTCCAATTCTTAGAACTCACAGGTGAAAGTAAGATGCAATGGAACAAAGTTTAAGTGACATGGTCCAAATTAACTAAATTCTGAGAAGAGTTAATCTTACCATGCCCATTTTCTATACCAGGTATTTAATTAGGTCTATTGCCAGGTTATAAGGCTCCATCACATAACCAATAATCAGAACTTTGTTAATCTCTGAGTGCTCTAACTTTCTCCCCCATGAGGGACCTGAAATGGGTTAAGGAATATGAGGGGGGTTCTTGTTTGTAGATCTGTCTTACAGGCAGAAGGTCAACCAGCTAAAACCTCAAATACCAGATTTCTGGACCTTTTAGCTTCACTCACAACTAGGCTCTTGCTGAAGTTGTGATAGCCACACCTTCCTTCAGAGAGAGGGTGAAGTGCTGTCCTGCCATACCTTTATCATTTTTAAATGATGGACTTCAGAATCACAGTCATGATCTCAACTATGCCTCAATGATGCTCTGAAGAATTAAAACAACCACATCCCCCTATGTTAATTTGTCTCAGTAAGAGAAAACTATTTTCCAATGACAAAAAAATGACCCAGAGTGTCCTCAAAACACAGCTTACTCTCAGAACTACAAAAAATAATGCTTGGTCAACTTAAAATGCAAAATAATGAAGTGGCATGGGAAAAAATTAAATCACCATGGGGAAAAGGGAAATAGACATGGGAGCCAGCTATCATCCTCCCCTAACCATGTAATGATATAAGGCTCCCAAAAGAAGCTAGGAGGGTAGGGTATTCCAGCACAACCAATTCTTATCTTTTCTCTTCAGAAAGCAGCACATCTCCTTTCTTGAGGGCTTCTTATGCATGATGAGATATGGGAAAAAGGCAATTTCCAGACACTCCTCCCACCTCCGCCAACCTCCATATATGCACTTCCTTCCAAAGTGCAACTCACTTCAGTACAGTCAAATGTCTTTCCATCCCTCCTGGCAGAGGGAGGAAAACAGTGTACCTCACCGACTGCGTTGTGCCTCAAGAGACATCATTTTCCCAGTAGAAAAAAGCCCAGACCATTTGGAACTTGAAGCAAGATCATTAAAAATAAACCACTTACTTGTTTTTCAGCTTGCCCATAATCAGGTCCTTGTGTTGGCAAAAAGTGGCAAATATGTCCATTATTTTTTGCTTTCTCACGAAGAGCCATAGCAGTTCGTACAGTGGCATTTCTAGCATGAACAAATACCATCACCTTAAGATAAAAAGAAAGATGCTTGTTGAGAAAGTACAAAATGCTCAATAAAATAATGAAATTCCCTGCAAGGAAATGAAGGCGTTAATGCTAAAACAAACAGCATTTCCTTTCTTATTACTGAGTACTGTAACAAGATTAGAAATGTTTCACTTATGTATATTTCTGCAAAGCAATCATTCTTTATGACGCTGAAAACTTACCTAATATTTTCAAACACAAATAAAGTTTCTGTTTGAGTAACATAACTGTAACAGAGAAAGGATTTCTCTAGGAGTTCAAGAGGGAAATGTTATAAAGCAAAAGAATGGGGGAATCAGGGACAGAGCTCAAAGGGAGAAGTGGGTGCTTAACATTGCCTGAACCTTTGCAAATCCCTCCCTCAGGACTTCTGTAACAAATATTTTAAGTTTTCTAGTTTCTGAAACAAATCCTGCTTTTTGCTCAGGTTGTTTTCTATCACACAAAATGCTCTATATGCAACAACTGGATACATGAGAAGCTCCCTGGTGTAAAGGAATTTCCAGGGACCAACAACAGGCTTCACACACCCCTCAAATATGGAGTGAGTTGTGTTGCTACAAGAAAAGAGGGTAGCCAAAACATGCATAAGGTCACCGACTACCAAAACAGCTCCTTGGAAGCTCCTGTTATTGTTTCTAGATACTGTGCAGTATATTCCCCAAGTACTTTTTAAAAATAAAGTTGCAATATTAATGGCAATTTCCTCCACGATTTCAAGAGACAAATGGACACACAAAACTTGCATTCATATAAGAATGATTATGAGATTTTTCTATCAGGACATTTTAAATTAAGAGAGCTATGCAAAACTGAGGTGTGTATATTCAATTACTTTGTAAAAGAAAATGATTTAAACAGACAAGGACAACAAATACAATTATTATACCACAAAGGAACTATGTATTTTCTTTAAACTTAAATAAAATGTGCTTGCAAGCTATATTACCACATGTACATTACAGTAGGAAATCACACAACATACAAGGCAGGAGAGGATTTTGTCTTATTGGTGAGAAGTATCATGGATATCTTAAGATGCCCCTTCTATTCTGGTTTGGGTGGAAGGAGAAAAGAGAAAAAGCACTAGAACCAGAGATGCATAAGCAGTGGCAATTCACCCAGGGCCCCAGATCAGAAGCCCATGCCCTCTTATACCTGGGATAAGAACAGGGCTGAATGCTATAACCCGCCACGTTAGCAACCTTTTATTTTCTCTTTTGGGGTTAGAAAGGAATTTTTTTTGCTCACTCTGGTTTTTTTCCCATTTGCCTTTAGGCAGGTCAAGGGTCTAAGTGGATCAATAACTAGATAAGAAGGGTTCAAGCTACTGCAATTTAGTAGATGGCAGCTGGCCAGTACAGGTACTTGTTCAATAGGGGACTTGACTTCCATGATAAATTGGAGTTGGAAGTAGATGTCTAGCCATCAAATGGTAGGATAACCTGAACTCTACAATTTATTTCTGGGTAGAGATTTCTTAAAAATTAATGGAATTGCAGCCTACTTAAACTCTACCCTTACATCTTATCTTGTTTGGTTTTCCTGTATGGCAAAGACAATTTCCTACATAAACTAACTGGAAAGCCAAAGTGAAAAATACCTAACAGTGTCAGGGATATTCAATGTGCCCGTCTAAATGGGAAACTCTTGAGTTCCATATATAGCAAATGAGCAGATTTGTGAAAATATTCTTTTGAAAGAATCAAAGCACACTGAAAAAAGTTTAATGGGCGGGAGGACACGAACTGCTACTTAGTCACTTCCCTAAAATAACGAAAAATTTAAACAGGATAAATAAGCTAAAGCTTATGAAGCATTTGTACTAAAATAATGGAAAACAGAGAAGCTTCTTTCATCCCCCCTGCCCCCCATACCAGTTGTTTGGAGTGCTGCATACATAAGACTTCAATAAATGGAGATCTAATACATTTTCCCTTTTACGTATAGAGGGAATATACTCTCATGCTAGCCCAAGAAGAGAGTGGAGACTGTACCTGGTATCCGGGAGGTGGAATTCCATTCTTTTGAACAATGTTGGTGATTTAAACAATTGTTTGGATTAGTGCATGAATTTCCAGACAAGAACTAGTTTACCTTGAGCCTTTGAGAAAAACTTTCAGCATTGGCCTTAGGACCAAACTTCAATACATTATCAATTTATTTAAAAGAAAGTAGCATTAAAGATTTATTCTACACTAGAAAAGCACTTGATGTTTTACTGAGCAAGTTCAATATACAGCCTTTGCTCAAAGGGTTTACAATTTAAGAACAGAAAAATGAAGTCAGATCACTGAATAGATTAAGTCTGCTACTAAAAAGGCGATATATTTTTTGATTACTCCAGTAATTAACACATGATTCATGATGACAATTATTCAGTAAATGTTTAAATTTAGTTACAGTACACTTCCAAAATAACCCTTTATAACATTATGGATCATGCAACAGTGGGTTCTCAATGACTAGAACATTCTCAGATGTCATCATGGATAGTAGCATCTTTGTACATGGATTGGTGTGCCTACCTCTCTGCTGGCAGGCTTTGTCCTCTTAAAAATCCTTCAGTCAGTCCAAACAATAGTCGATAACACAAACAATAACCGTTGATGCAAACAAACAAGCAAGCAAAGGTGAAAAACGTTTTGCCTTTCTCCAGAAGGTAGGAGTGGGCCTTTTAATTCTGGTCTTTCCTAGAAGCAAGCCCATCTTGGTTTCAGTCTGCCTCTTGGCCACAGCTACTCCTTCCCCAGGTCCAGCTGCTTGCTTTCTTTCCCTTCAGGCTTTTAACTGCTAGCTAATCACCCACAGCTGGGCTCCTAACCCAGGGATGTCTTAAAAGGCCAGACTTCCCTGTTACAATCCCAATTTCTCATAATTTACGTGGCACAGAATGAATTTTAAATCTCCTCTAAAATCTCCCAAATCCATGAGAGAAAGTACACGGGAGCATAGTTCATGACTCCTAAATCTTAATTAATTATTTCAGTATGAATTTCTAATTTATCGTCCTGTAATTTATTGCCTAGAACTAAGACAAAGATACAACAACAACAACAACTCAAAAAACAGCAATACCATTTTATTAAAGTAAATCATTGGGTTTCTTTTTGGTAAGCTCTATTGTATTAGAGGCTTGTGTGTCAAAGACTTCACTGTGAAAACACCACAAGTGTTTGAACATGTAAACCATACTTGATTTTATGGTTTATTAATTCATTTCCTTACTGAATTGAGTTACATGCATATTTCAATCCACACTGTAAACAACCCAGGTTCATCTGACAAAAGTAAACTTAAAGCTGAGAAAACAGGGCAAATATGGTAGGTACAAGGCAGTAAGCCATAACAAGAACTCTGGATTCAAGCCAGGTAATCTGGAAAACTTTTAAATTAGGAAAAAGTGTAAAAATATTTGACACTTAAGCTGTTTGCTTTAAAAAATGTCACAGATGCTTTAGCTATTTTTTGTTTTATGATTTAACCACCAAATAGATTTGCTCACTGGTTTTACACGCTATTTAATCTGTTTTAGACTCAATTTTCATGTTCAGTCTTGCAGTAATTTTGGAATCACCTGCCTCTACTTCAGAACCAAGGAGATTAGGTCCTGCATGACATTTATATAGTTTAAGTATTTATTAAGTTGAAGTGTATTAAAATAAATATATTTCTGCATATTTTGGTAAGATACTGACAAATATGCAATTGGTTCTTCTGACCTTTAGTGAACTCATAATCAAGAACTAGTGAAGTGTTTTCTTACTTTTGGTCTAAAACTGCTACAAGGTATGTGACAATAATGGAAAAAGAAAGAGAGAAAGCTACAGTAATAAATCTTTAGAAGGTGGAAAGGAAGTAATAAAAACCCACATAGATAACAATGCCAAAAACGTGTAAGCAAGCATAAATTTAAATCCAATAAAGCTCTTAATTAACTAGGATCTGCCATTTCTGCTTGTTTTAATAAAATAAGAAGAGAGCGGGGCACATTAGGTAACACAACCAAAGCATTTGGATAATAGTGACAAAATGTATTTTTAAGTTTTATACGTTTGCATAAATAAAAGAAGCAACATCAGAAACCAGCTCAGGCCAAGGACAGGTGTTCATTTCTGGCACTAAGAATTTGAAAGAAAGTCTTAGCACTAGAAAAATAGTTTGGGAGTTGAAGCCTACCTTCATTTTAGCACGCTAGCTGGAGAACGATACAGCACTGCTTTCCAGTCAGGGGCCACTAGCGGGTTGCTCCCTGGGTCAAGCCTGCCCCTGGGGGAACCCAGGGATTGATAGTCTATTCTCTCCCCTTCCAGATACCCCCAGAAAGTTTCCAGCTTTGGAAGAATGCCTTTCTGTTCCACCAATCAGCTGAGGCCATTATCCCAGAAGAATAGCCCCTGCTCTGTGCACTTCCCCACTGCTATACAAATGATTTTTCTTCAGGCACAGATGTAATTTTTGGACTCCACTATAACGATAAGGAACTGACAAGTAAAGTGCACTGCAGGAGAAGGAATCTGGCCAGCTGTACCCCTCCCCCCTACTAAAGATCCTTTGAAAAGACATTTTGAAAAAAGGACACTGAACTTTTAAAAATTATTTTATCTAAATAATTTATATATTTACTTCATTTAGCAAAATCATTTATCCTTCATGGAACTCGAAACACCTTCTCTATTACTTTCTTAGTAATTTTTAGGTGATGACAAAATAAATAAATAAGACTTTGAAGATTAGTAGTCTGTAGCACATCAGTTTAAACTGAAGAAATTACTTTGAAAAACTAGACTCTCTATCCCCAAGGACAAGTAAAATCACTGACTGGCTCAGGCATCTCTTTGGTCAGAGTAGGCTGTCCTGTTAATAACAACAACAACAACAAACCAGGGCCTGACAGAGTTAAATAGACGTGAAAGCCATTATAATGTATCTTGGGAAAAGGGCACTGATCTAGTCAGTCCCCTCAACACTTCAATTTAGTGGGGAGTATGGTGTAACAACATATATACAGCAACTTAAAACTAGTTAGGAACCCAGAATAGTCTATGATGAAAGAAAATTAAAACTACCTGTTTAAAAAGTAGCAAGTGTCAAAATGTCAGCCATCAGCAACAATGCCGTGTGGAGGAGCATTTGTAATATGACAAATGGCATATGATAATATGGCAAAATATAATATGGCAACTGACAGCAATCAAATAAATGCATCATGATCTAACGTTCATGCAATTGTCTACTACTGTGATCTCTCCAAAAACACTAGATGGGAAAAGAAACAAAGGAGTATACACACAAAAAAAATTCTCCTACAGCCAAAACACTTGAAAATGGCTCTGAACCTGGTCTATTCCAAGACAGCTTTGAGATTAGAAGAAAAAGACCTAAGAACTTCTTTTCAGGTCTGAGCCCTACCCCAAGAGGCTGCTGTGAAGCTACTCTGAACAGATGCACCCTCTACTCTTACTTCCACTGTGTAGAAAGGAATGCAATGGGCCAGATCCACAGGGGACCCCTAGAGCTGCAAGTTTCTTCCCCTTGTGCTGCCACTTCTCCAAGGAACAGCCTAAGGTTGACCCAAGATAGCTCCTTATTTCAGTATCACAGATCTTCTGCTCTAACCTGGACTCTGCAGAAGGAATCTCTGCCAGCTAAGTGGCCCCCACTTTTGGGTTATAAAAGAAGAAATTATAGGTCCTTCTCTTCATGGAGAAGGTCAGCCTAATATTACCTGCCCAGAAGTCACTCCTTCTATAGGGAACCAGTAAGGAGATAAACAACAAAAGGTTTTATTATAAAAACATAGCAAGCATAAGAAACCAGTAACCATATATTGAGATACATAGATTCATAGATTGTAAAGCCGGAAGGGACCTTGGAAGATCATCAGGTCCAGCCCCCTGCACCAAGTGGGAAAGATAACTGGGGGTCAGGTGACCCCAGCAAGGTGACTGTCTAGTCTCCTCTTGAAGATTTCCAGGGTAGGAGACTGCACCACCTCTGGAGGGAGCTTATTCCACAGTCTGGACACTGTGATTGTGAAGAAGTTTTTCCTAATGTTGAGCCTGAATCGGTCTTCCAGGAGTTTTTGGCCATTACTCCTGGTTTTCCCCTCGGGTGCCCTGGTGAACAGATGTTCGCCGAGCCCTTGAAGTACACCCCGATGTAGCGGTAAGCTGCTACCAGGTCCCCTCTCAGCCTTCTTTTCTTCAGGCTGAAGAGTCCCAAATCCCTTAGCCTTTCCTTGTATGGCTTGCCATGTAAGACTCTGATCATATGGGTGGCTCTTTTTTGGACTCTCTCAAGCTTTTTCCAAGCTAGAGTATTATTTGCCCTACTGGCTACAGCATCGCACTGCCAGCCCTGTGGCCTATTATTGGCCATCGTACTGTAGCCTATTTTTACCCCCAGGTCCCTTTAATTTGTGGTGCTAGTCACTTTGGTGCTGCCAAGCCTGTAGGTGTGTTGAGGGTTGTTCATCCTGAGATGGAACACTTTACATTTCTCGACGTTGAACTTCATCAGATTCCAATCCACCCAACTTGCTAACCTGTCTAGGTCCGCCTGTATCTGTAGCCTATCTTCAAGCTTGACCACGCTTCCCCATAACTTGGTGTCATATGCAAACTTTGCCAGCTCACACAGATGAAACAAATGAAAATAGCAGAACACTGACCCACTCTTACCCTACTCTTTAAATCCAAAGATGCAGCCCTTAGCTAGCTTCAATAGTCTAAATACAGCCTCTGGCTCTTCCTATTAGAGCTTTCTGTGTGCCCCCCTGCCCCTAGCTTTCTTTTCCGAGTCTGTCTGGCTGGGGGATCTGCCTCCCCCTTGTATCTGGGCATACTGAAAACAAAAGTTTCAGTTTCTCTCGGCAGGCTGATGTACCTTCGCCTGTCATTTCTAGGGGGCTCACATTATGTCAGTAGCTTCCTGACCTCCCACCCACATCCTTTTTAGATACAAAGATTCATTAATTTGATATGCTGTTCCTCAGGTGTGATGGTTTGACCAGCTAGGTTTTAGGCTTCTTTTAAAATGTAAATATACTGCTGTCTGAGGCCAGATGCACATCCACTTGGAGGACCAAAACACAAACCAAGTCAAATGCTATTTCAGCCACTGACTCTTAAGTGTGAACAGCCCTGAGATGTTCAAATTAATCACTGCCTTAGTAACAACCTTAGCTGAAATATAAAGATATATCTAAATTACATTTATTTCCAATAATATAGCACATACAGCTATGACGACAATGGAACTGAATACAGCTTTGCACTAGCTACAATTAGAGATTAAAAACCACAAAAGCAAACCTAGTGCATGTCACACAGTGAACTCTGAAAGTAAATTTGTTTTGGGGTAACTCCGTAACAGGCCCTACCCTCAGAAGGAGACTGCTGCAGCTTCTACACGAAAACCTATTTTGAGCAGATGTACTCTTGACCCTTCGTGCCACTGTCGAACAAGCTTTAGATAAAGTGCCCTCGTCGCCACTTTGAAGCACAGGGATGCCAATACACAAGATACTCCAAGTGCTCTAATTAAAGCGCCACCCCCTAGACCCTCAGAGCATATGTAAAGATGCCCGGAGGTACTAGATTAAATGTGCATTAATGAACGTGTAGACATACCCTATTTGCTGGCATAGAAGTCTTTTATTGGATCTAGCCCCAAACCTTTCTAAACCAAGAATGAATGTCTACTACATCATTCAATTTTTCATTATTTCACTGACTTCAGAAGAGTTGCACTGATATAAAATCAGGATACCAAAATAAACACAAAAAAGGGCTTTTAGACACAGCTACCGTCATCTCAATTTAATTACTACCAATGTAGAAACTGGTCCTGGATTCCATCTGTTTGAAATCTTTCAAAATATAACACCATAAAGGCAAAGAGAACATAGCATTTCTGGCATTGTAGCACTAACTAAACTCATCCAGAAATCATTATTTCCAAAAAATGAAGGGGACAGAAAATCCTTAGTTGCAACACTGTTTTCCAAGGTTCATTCTTCCACACATAGCAACCATGTTCCAAAAATGGAAAGGAACTTCCAGTTTCTCCTAACAAGCATTTTGAGTAGTTTCATTCTGGCTTTCCATATTATAATGGATCCTTTTGTAATTTTTTTTGGACATTAAAACTGTGGTCATTAAACATCAGTTCCCAGACCACTTAAAATGACCATATGGATTTATTTCACGATTAGGCATCTTGGCAAAGATTTCTGGAAGCTCTAGGAAGGCCTGCCTTTCTAGAAAACTTCCCTTTAATTTTTTAGTGAACTTATTTCCTACGGTGCTTTAGTTATTCCTGATGCTCCTTGTGGGCAGTACTTTAATGTCTACATTTCATAAGCAGAGAGAGGTAGTTATTTTTAACCATGTTAGTCTGAAGGCAGGCAGTCCCTTCACAGCATCTAATGAAGTTAGCCACCGCTTTTGAAAGCTTCTGCTATGCATCTCTGATTTAGTTTGTCTATAAGGTCAAAATCTACCACGCCCTCTACATTTTATGAGCAAATGTGTATGTTTTCCTGCAGATCAGGTACAGATATGCTAAATTCTAGATTTCAGCTATTCCATTTAAAAAATGTATTTTTATATTTTAAATCAACTTTTTTACTATTAACTCCTGCTTTTACTATTAATTATATTAACTTCTCTTCTCCATCTGAAGTAAATTTAAAGAAGCTTGATTAAAAATGTCTCAACATTTTTTGTATTTTTTAAAATTTCATCTCAAATAGTAAATCATTTACTTTAAATTAATTGGAAAGAAATGCCAACTATTTACAAGGAAATATTACAAAAGTGATAGTTCTGCATTTTGAAAAGGTGCAGAAGCCAAGATCCACATATTCAGTACATTTCAGTAATATATAATATTCTAATAGCTATTAATCAATTTTTTTCACATACCACTTCAGATTATCAACTAGGGTGTCAAATATTTCCCTGCTGAAAATACTTTAATGCTACATAACAGACATGTTAGCTTAATATTTATGTGCTACACAACAGTTGTGTAGTTTATTAGGTAACATCCAAGATTTTATGACATTTTAATTTAGACACCTGCTATTTTTTGAAGGGTCTCATTTCTGACATTCTTGTATTTGAACTTTCAAGGTAAGAGAGAGAGTTAGGAAAAATATTCTTGTAAAACCCTGCTACTATTCTTCCTGATTTGTGATTTTCCTTTAAATAAACACAGATGTACTTAGGAAAAAATGGTTCATAAAAAGAATCTGTTTTACCACCTAGGGCCATGTCCACATGAACGTGGATGTTTGGTTCCCAGGAGACAAGAAGCAGTGGCACACCTTGTGCCGCTGTGAGTTGTCCTTGGGGAACACCTGTGCCACATGCCCACTGGTGCATGGCAGGTTACCCTGGGTGGGGTAGGGAGGCTGGGACCAGCACTGGGCTGGCCCCAGCAACCTTACCTGGGGTCCTGGGGGTTTCCTGGGGCTGCAGCAGTGGCAATCCTGCCACTCAGAGCCTGGACAGCAGCCAGAGCATGGCTCCATCCATCCAGGCTCCAGTTTTGAGTGACGCATGTTGCCCCTATGTGTGCTGCTCCGCTTTTTTTTGTGTGTGTGGGTTTTTTGACTCCTGGATACGATGGATATCCAGGTGTAAAAAAAACAAACAAACCCTCCGCTGCTCCCTTGCAGTGCAGAGAACAGCTGAATGTGTAGTATGTGGTGCTGCAGACGTGGACGTATCTGGATGCGGCCTAGGAGTTTAACACACACTAGAAGGGGACCATGATCACTACTGCCTACCACTGTACTTGAAACATCCCACAAAACTGCGTTTCACTGATTATAACTACAAACTCTGTTTGGGCTGAAATTTTCTGTGTTGGCTGTTAGCCTGAAGATCAGTTTTTGTCCAGAATCAGCTAAAATTGAAGCTCCAAGCTGGACTTTAAGCCACTATCAATAGTAGGACATAAAGGTCTACTAGTAGTAGCCAGTTTCTACAGTGCTCTCAATGACTCAGGAAACACAGAAGAGAACTGTATCAGATTTAAATGGAGGGAAGAAAAGCTGGAATGTGAGATCAAACACTAGGAATACTCTGGCCCTAACATTTAAGTTTGGAAGGGGTCAGGGAAGGTAAAATGCTGGAGTGGATCGAGGGGGTAGAGGGTGCAGTTGCACCCTGCTTTGATTCTTTCTCTACCCAAAATTTAAAACTGACTGCCTGGGAGGAACAGCAGCATTTCTAGTCAGGCAGCAGTGAGAATCTCAATTGAATTCATGGCTCATTAAAATCTACCTAATTTATTCTGAACTCTTCATTCAACAGGCGTTAATGACCCTTTCCTTTTTAATGGTCTTAATGTTCTACTAATCAAGCTAGTTGTCAGGTCAGGATTGAAAACCTGCTACTGCTATGACCATAAGTGGTACAACCTGTACTGGTGAACACTGAGTGCTGGGTGGTGGTTAATTAACCTGGCAAACTCAGGAAGTGCCAACAGCTTTGGGCGAATGAACGCCTGAGGAGGGTAGTGGAACCCTTGATGGAGGAAATGCCATCAAAAGGCAGATGAGCAGATCACTCAGTGATTTTGCCAACTGTATCCACACAGGGCAGACTGGGCTCTCCAACCATGGCTGGCAACCAATCTAGGACTGGAGCCCTGAAAGACAGACAGATGGAGGACCTTTTCTACATTGGCAAGTCCTGCAGTGTATCTGGTTCCAAACATATCAACTTCTGCCCTTCCTTTGGACCAAACCAGTGAAGCGGAGAGGGGGACCCTGATATGGGGGCAAAGCAGCGTCTTCATATCAACAACCCAGGCTACTGCAGCCACATCACATGGAGAGGATATTCCATCCTTGCTGGCAGCATAGACACAATATGGAAGGTGGTAGTTATGGGTCATAATCTCTTACTTGGTTTGCATAGAGGAGGGCGCCATGGATCACCTTTGTGGGAGGAATCATTGTGTTTCACTGTTCAGCTACCACCTGCCATAATGCCAGGCAGCCCCTGGATAGTTAGGTGCTGACCGGCCAGTCTATCTGCCTCATTGGGTGCATGGGGCTAGGCCAAAAGCCAAAAAGCAGACAGAAACCTTGCACCTGGCAAAAACGAGAAACCAAGAACTTTCTGGCCTGGAAGCTGGAATGTCAGGACCGTGCACCTTGGCTTCACAGATGATGATGACCTACAATACGTGAGCAGCATACCGAAGTCCGTCTGGATTGACCGTGAGCTGTACAAACTCAACACTGACGTTGCAGTGCTCCAAGGCAACAACACATACAGATGGTGGTTCTGTCCAAGAGGCCAATCATACCTTATTTTGCAAGGTAAAAGCACTGATGAAAATTGTCTGCATGGTGTCAGTTTCACTGAGTAAGTAACAAGTTGGTAAAGTTTACAGAAACACCCACTGAGAAGTCAGAGTGCATCAATCTCACTTAGACTTCAGACAACCATTGGTTCTATGAACACTGTCAATGCTTATGCACCAACATTTAACTCTAGCCCGGAGAAGAAGGATAAATTTTACGACACTCTGCACCCAGTTGTCAAAGGAATACCATCAATCGATAGACTATTCCTCCTCGGGGACTTCAATGCAAGAGTCAGCTCAGAGAACAACTCATGGCCAGATTGCCTAGGAAGTTTTGGCATGGGCAAGATGAATGAATAAAAAAGGGCAACAACTTCTTCAATTCTGTGCCCAAATCAACTGTGCATTACCAATTCATATTTTGGGAAAAGATCACCCCATGACAACATGAAAGCAACTGTTCAGTTTGATGGGTCCACCTTGGGCAGCTTCAAGATGAAAAGTGGAGTGAAGCAAAGATGTGTTCTTGCCCCTACACTCTTTGGAATCTTCTTGGTACTCCTGAGCTGTGTATTTAAAGATATGAATGGTGGAGTGTACCTTCATACAAGATCGGATGGGAAACTCTTCAACCCGTCACAACTCAAGGCAAAGACCGAAGTTAGAAAGGTGCTTATCAGGGACCTTCTATTCGCTGATGATGCTAGCCTTATAGTCCATGATGAAGACCTACTACAAGAACTCATGGATTGCCTTTCAAGAGCTTGTCAGGCATTTGCTCTTATCATCAGCATAAAAAAAAACAGTTGTACTAGGACAGCGAGTTCCACAAGATCCAATCACCCTTAATGAGAACCAGCTAGAAGTAATCCAAAAGTTCAGCTACTTAGGTTCTACAATGACCACTGACCTCTCACTGGATGTTTGTACTGGAAAGGCTGCCAACCACTTTCAGCAGACTAACTAAAAGAACATGGAACAACTCAAAGCTTACCGTCAAGACCAAAATGCTAGTGTACAAAGCTTACGTACTCAGCAACTCTCATGTATGGTGGGGAAACATAGACAACTTATGCACATCAAGAGAAAAGGTTACACAGCTTCCACCTGCTCTGTTTGTGCTGCATACTCAACATCAAATGGTAAGATAAAGTTACCAATGCAGAGGTTCTTCAAAGGGCAAATTTACCAAGTGTGACAGACCTACTCAGACAGAGACAACTGTTCTGGCTAGGCCACCTGAGCAGATTGAAAGATGGACATATACCCAAGGACATGCTATACACAGAACTATCAGAGGGAACAAGGACAACAGGATACCCCAAGCTTTGCTATAAAGACACATTCAAATGAGATATGAAGGCATTTGGAATCGATTCTGGCCAATGGGAAAACTTGGCAAGCAATCGGAACAATTGGCATCATCATCTCCACCAGGGCATTAAAGTCCATGACAGGAACTGGCTCCAAGAGCTTGAAGAGAAAAGAATCCGTAGGAAGCAAGCAACTCCCAAACTACCTGACCATGATGCATACACTTGCAACCATTGCCACAAATCATGCAAATCTTGGATTGGACTTTTTAGTGACATGAGACACTGCAAACCATCTACATCATAGGCTGTAATATCCACTGTCTCTCGCAGATGAAATGATGCCAAAAAAACCCAAACCCAAAACAAAAAACCCAAGCTAGTCTTTCCTCTGCAATTCTGCTGTCTGTTAGCTGCTTCTAGTAACATAGGTCCTATTTCACAGCCCTGCAGACTATTTTTAACTCATTCAAATGAAGTTATATTTGTTTGCGCTTTTATCTTAAACTAAATAATATTGTGCTAGACCTCAAGTGTATTAGTTTCTAGTTTATTTTTACCCGGAGAAAAAAATATGTGCTGTATTATATGGGATGATGCACCACACCATCTGCACCCTGCTTTTCAAAATCCTAGATCCACCCATGGTAAACTGGGACTGCAAACTGGGCTAAAGAGGGAAGAAAGGACTTGGAACTAATGACAGGGAGGCAGGAACACACACAATACAACTTAAAGTAGGAGCACTAGGATTGAGAATTCAAAGTACAAGGAGTTAGAGGGAAACTGGAAATGCTTTGGGAAAGAATCTCAGACTATGACTGAAAGGCATTCTGAAGAGGTGACATCACGATTTGTTGGATAGGGAGACTAGAACTCACTTGAAAGTGTGAAGAGTGAAGACTGGTATTGGGAGAAGGGCAGATCAAGGAATGGGCCAGGAGTGAGACTAGGGAGAAGCTTTTGTGCTTATTAGATCATAAAATGAAAGCCAGGATTCCTGAGTCTCATCATTCCCTTGCTGTCAATAATTGCCGAAGTGTCTCATTCCTCCTCTAATGCTGGTCTACACACACAATAACATCATTGTAATGCTATCAGTTACTTTGTTCAACTGGCAAGAGGTCTGTGTGGTGACTCTACAATTTCCAACCATCACCAAAATATGTGGATGTCAGTAAGCATAACCTATAAGCTACATTATGGCATTTATGATGATGACATTCTCCTAGGAAATGCACGCTCTAGTGTTTCCCAAACTTTTAATACCTAGAGTACACTTTTTTTTCCTGAATTAAAATTGAAGGCATACTTCATTCTTGCACCTTCCCCCGCCCCCCCAACATATAATATATTCCATTCCCCTACCTGAGGAAATCATACCAATGCTGAGATATACTGGTAAAAAAATAACTCCAAACTTTTCTGAATTATTGGCATCTTGTCTGAAAATAATTGAGCTAGATCTTAATTCAGAAAAGATACGAAGGGAAGCCTTGAGGCTAAAAACATTGAGAATCACTGGTATGGCTGGTGCCACTTAAAAGCAATGGAGAGAATGAGCCAAGCCAAGCCACAAAACACAACTTTGTCTGTGTCTGACCACTTGCCCACCCATAACAAAGTGCAACACTGGGTGCGTGGGGAAGGCCAGCACAGGGGCTGCCTGGAGGCAGGGGAAGGCAGCAGCAGTCCCCAGAGAAGCAACGGAAGGTGCTGCTGAAGTAGCTGGGGCAAAAACAGGGTGCTGGATGGGGAGAAGAGTACTTATATCCTCACACAGGGGGATCTTGTGGCACACTGGGCATCGCTGCTTTAGCAAATTAGAGGATCAAATCTGTTAAAGATTAGCATTAAGGTTGCAAAATTATCCATTCAAAAGCCAGAAAATGCTAGCATTTTTAATGACTAGAATATCAGCATGCTTTGATATAATCTTCATGATATAGTTTTTAACTATACAACCACATACTACTTTTCCATTGAGAAGCCCAATTCATTTACTGCACAGGATAGATACCTCTCAACTAACAAACAGGTAGTCAATATTTTATTTTTACCTTATCCAGCAGTACATGGTGTGATGGCTTATTTATTTCACACAATTCAAAGCCTACTCTAAAGACTATATGATTAACTTAAAGGACCAATATCTATAGTATCTCATTGCTAGATAAAAACCTGAGCATTTTCTTTCACACTATCTATTCAGGCAATGGCTGTTATCCACAGATTGCAGATGGGGAGCTGGACACAGAAAGATTATAGTCAAAATATCCACCAATTTTGGTTTCCCAATTTTAAGCTCTTGGAACATTTCTTTTCATAATGCTTTACATAACACATGTAGAAGCACAGGTTCCATTGATATTAGTTGCACGTGAGTTCTCAGTGCTTCCGCAAATCTAATCACAATATCTCAAGTCTGGTGCTGGCTCCTACCTTGGGGATCTTTAAGAGGAAGCTTGCTAATTACCTAGCTGGGATCATATGAACCCAGTATTCACTCCTGCCCAGGGCAGGGGGTCGGACTTGATGATCTACTTAGGTCCCTTCTGACCCTACAACTATGACACTATGAAGTCAGGTACCCAGAAAATTAAAAATGTACAATTAATTAACATGACTTAAGAGTCTGGCTTAGTGATAGGTCTAGCACCACAAAGGAACTCTGTGGCAGGCACAAGTACAGAACCAGTTTTCCAAAGAAGCATTCAAGTGCCTTAGCCAGAGAATCATCTTTTCTTTCTCTACAATCCCTTGCCTCATTCACTACAAACTTCCTGACTTCCAGAATAAAAAGCCATGGGGCCAACAGGCAGTTGCATCCATCATTCGCAAACCCTGCATTCTTCCCACAAAAAGTGTATCCTGTGCAATGAGAGTAGGTACAGACATTCAAAAAGCCTGAAGCAGAATTTCTTAAACCTACATGGGTTTCTGTAGGCCATGTAGGTTAGATCAGGACTGAACAGTGTCATGACCCAAAGGGTATGATTTTGTGTGTGCTTTGGCACTGCAGAATTATTTCCCGCCACGAGGAGCTTTCTTTGCACGGTGCAATTCTCAGTTGCATAGAGAAAACCCCGGTGCAAAGGAGTTCCTGCCACCCGTATGTAAATTTGTTCCCCACTATTGGCTGTTTCTAAATTATTCCCACGTGGCGGCTAGCGATTGGCTTGCTAGCCGTATAAGAGGCTTGAGCAGTTTCCGCCCAAGTTGGAGGAGGAGGAGGACTTCACATCTCGTGAAGAACTCTAAGCGCGCTGTGGAGCTTAACGAACCCAGCGTGTGCCTTAAGAAGGATATAGGAGCCTGATCAACCTCTAGCCTCTCCCCGTCGCCGTCTGATCCCTCGACGTACCCTTCCCTGCGCGCTTTCGTGGAGAGTCACCTTTCGGACTCTCATCGTGGTATCCAGAGCTCTTCTTGGGTTATTTTGTCCGGTTGATTCGACGGGCTCGCGGTTCTAGAGCTCTCAGCCAGCCTTGGACCAGAGTTTGCGGTTAGAACTCTTGTCCGCTCTTCTTCTTTTCTATCTGTAACTGCAACGCAAGCAAGTTTTCCTGCCTGCACCGCGACCATCTATGGTGTAAGTAAAATAATCTTTAATCAACCTCTACGCGTCCGTGCCTAATTCTAGTCTGCCATGCCGAATTCCCCGACCCACATGCCAGGGCTGCTGGCCACAGCCCGCCGTGCGCCCCCGAAAGCCTCGGACTGCTCCCGGCCCGCACAAACAGAAGACAAGTTCACCCTTGGGGGGCGGGGGCAGGTGGAAATGCATGTTGCCTGCGCTGGCTGAGGCCAGCAAGTTGGGGGTGCTTGAGCACACCTCTCAGACTGACCTATGTCTTTCCTGGGCTGCTGGAGATTGCTAAGTGCTATCGTGCATCCGTCCCTCCCATTCTCCTATCAGCAGTCAGCGTTAGGTATCTCCAGCCCAGTCTGCTGTCACTGTGCCTGCCCATGGGGGCATGGGAATCCAAGTGGGTACCTGAATACCCACACACAGCACTCCATTCCCCCTGTGAGCTGGTGCAGTGCCAAGGAGCCAGGCACAACTGATCACCCCTCTGCCCTACCCCCCCTCAACTTATAGTGTCAGCCATGGCACTGACTCAGCTCTGTGAGAGCCCAGGGCATGGCTAACCAAGCATGGCTCCTTGCAAAGGGAGAGGGGGGAGAGGGGAGGGGCTGGTGGGGACCCATAAAGGCACCTGGGATGCCAGCAGACAGTGAACTTGATTTATGAATGAACCTGGTAGTGAAGCTCGATTTACCTATCTAATCTATATTGATTAAAGTCTGACACGACATCAATCCAGGTCTATCTTAGATTGGGATCCACCATTTTCAAACCAGTTTATGTGTTACAGGTACAGACCAGTTTCTGACCACCTACATCAGAAAAAGTTCTAATATCTGTACCTGGCCTGACTGAGGAACTGTCCTGTGGGGCAGGGGATAGGGAAACAATACATTCATTAATCAAGAAAAAAATCTGCAACTGTTTTTGCGAAGCAGATGCAAAACTGTTGGAAATATGATGATATAAAAGTTATTGTTCACTAAAGAGAGATGAGACTTTATTATGGGTCAAACAATAGTTTAAAAACAAGTGTGTGTATGATTACCATTTGTTCATAAAGCTTTCTACAGTTCTTACAATAAAATGGAGAAAACGTTTTTTAACATTGAGAAGTATAAAATAATCTATTTCTATCTCTAATCATTTCTATGTGAAATCACCTTCAACCCATTCTTCCTAAATAATTCACATCTGAATGTGCAAATAAATTTTATGCACTGACTCAAGTAACTTAAGATGCCAGAACACTTGCTGAAAGTGAACAATAAGATCACCACATTATTTTTTTTCTGTAGAATGGGGATCAAATTTGAGCAATAAAAATCAGACAGCTTTATTTGCTAACTGCAGTCTCAAAGTACTATGATTAATGATAAAGTTAACAATTGATTTCTTTTAATCCTCGCACATTACCAAATCTGATTGTAAAAAGCAGCTTTGAGCAAAAGTCACCATATGCTAACCTTGTTAAGAATGTATTTTCTTCAATAAACTGTGTAAGGATTTACCAAATACATTGCAAAAAAGCAGGTAGTCCTAAGAGGGTTAATTTAGCCTGTCCTAGCTATGTCAGAGAATTTTATATTTCAGTGGCAAACCTCTGTGCATTAAATTATGCAAATAAGTTAGGGAAAGTAATTTAGAATAGAGAGAAATGGTTCCACAGCTACAAGCTGTGTAATTAGATCTGTACTCTGCAGTTCAAAGACAGCTCCGGTGTCTAGCTCGAGTGCTGAGAGTCTGTGTAGCTGTCCTCATGGAACCTAAGTCTTTAAATGACAAAATATGCAAAGTAAGCACAAAGCAAATGCCTTTAGGTTACCTCTACAGACTTTTGTGCAATGTGAAAAATATAACCATCTTTACTAAATATTTTATTTAAAATTCACAGCTACATGTGCTTAAATCTCATCAGCCTTCTCTCTTACATGGTTTAACAGTCTTGAAAAAAGTGGCAATACTTCACAAAAGAACTGAAAAGTGTATTATTCACAGCACTATAAGTAGTAAAATGACAGACTTCATAATATGCAAGAAGCAAGAGCTTTGTAGGTGAAATCTTGTATTTGACCAACTACATGGTTGCGATAGACTTAGACAAGCTTTCGGGTATCACAGGAACCTTCCTCAGGTCTCACAAAGAGACCCAGGTCTTGCAAAACTGGGGGTACTGTGATATCCCAAAGCTTGCCTAAGTCTATCCCAGCCATGATATCACCCACAAAAATTCTTGCCTCTTGCGTATTTCCTGGACCATCTAAGCTAAAACATCCCTTCATCACTCCAAAAGCTTTAAAATGCTAAGCATGGGTTTACTTACAAAAGTAATGGTTTGGGTCTTATGTCTGAATTAGCTTAAAAAAGTTATGATAGTGTTAAAACCACTCTCTAAATACTTCAGATTAGATCAATACAAATACTATTGACAGTAATGACACAGATACTGAAGACAGGAATGATTGCTAACAGAACTAAATTCTTAAAAAAATTCACACTGCTTATCCAAGAAATTTCATCTTTGCCCTTATGTTGTTTGTTACAACTGACAGAGTCATAAACAGGTGGTACCTAGAAAAAGGAGTTGTGCTGCAAACAGCAATCTATATCCTTGTACCTGCCCTATAAGTGGGTAGTGAAATAGTGAAAAACTGGGAGAATGTGGCTGGAATATTATAACATTGGAACCATTTTGCTTAAGGAAAGTGCTAGGAGGGGAGTAGAAAGAAACAGGTCTCCTCTCAGTAATATCATAGTAAATCATGACAGTCTGATTAGAACTGAAAGATAGAAACAAATGACCCCTCATTTCATCTATGATGTGTGCTAAAACTTAAAATGTTTACCACACTTGAATTTAATTCTTATTCTTCATTTTCTGGTTGATATTCAGGGTTATACTTATCAAGCTCACTTTCAAGTCTTTACCATTTAAGACGTACACTAAAGTAGGAGTAGGGGATAGCTGAACAGGTTCTATCACTTGTCTAAGCAACAAGAAAATGCCAACAACCATATTTATTTCCAAGCATTTTATTAACTTTTAATATCTCATGGACTTCAAGAAATATTTCTTATAATCTGCATGTGAATTAAACTCTTTTCTCAAACCTAAGAAACTGATGAATTACCAGTGAGCATATAAACTAGGGCTAATGGTGTATTCTATATACCTTTTCTGTTCTGTGAAGCATAAAATCTTAACAAGTTAAAAGCAGACTGTACTTACTCATCATGTCTAATTAAATTATGTGTATTGGAAGACAGAAGTCTTTTTTCAAGCTGCCTTACTGACCTGAGTGCTCAGCAAAACTAAAAGCTTAACAGCCTTCTTTACAGACATTTATAAATTAAAGGAAAAAAAACTCTCTCTAAGATTTGTTGAAGTAGAACAGAGGTACGCAAAAGGAGTCATAATATTTTAAAAGAAAGGATTAGCCATCAATAATAATGAAGCAGTCCACAACGCATCATCAGCTATACAATCAGTACTGTGATAAGTTATAATCTATTTTTAATTTCTGATAGATTACTGTTGGTTGCTGTCTCCAGTAAATGTTGACTCAATCATTCATTGAAATAAATTAAATCCACTGCTGATCATCCCTGTTTAAACAAAATAAACTAAGATTTCTGAGGCCATGGCCACCCTCAGTGGAATCAAATGAAAACAATTCCTAGTTAACACCAAGGATATTTATCAAGCCATGTATCTACTGCTGTATGTTGCATATATTTTTTTTTCCATTTAAAATGCCTCATCAGCCAAAACAATACTTAGCCATAGTAGTAGCTTGTCTCTTGGGTGTGACATTTTTGTTAATTATACATATATGTATGGTATGGGAATGGATAAAGTTAGTGTGTAGATATATAATTATTCTAGTGGAAAATGAAAAATAAATGTTAGGTTAACATCAGCAACATCAATATTAACAAAGACTTTACATTATATGGTAAACAGTGCAGCTAATTTATTCCCTTAGTTCAGTTGCTCACTAATGCAAAGAGAGCTTTAATACTATTTCCCTTGAAATTTATATTTTTAAAACAGTACTCATCAACTACTTGCATTCCTATGGTTATTTAAGACTCCAGTCACAATCAGAGTTTCACGGTGCAAAACAAGGTGCATAAACTTTTAATGAAAGACAGCTCTCTTTCCCAGAGAGCTTACAAATTGTATACCACAGAATACAACAAATGGATGAAAACATCAAAGATGAGTGTGTGGATCTGAGTTAATAGCAAAACAAGTGCATCTTAGTCAACAGAAATTAATCATGTCTTGCCACCTGTTCAATATGAACGTTGGCTTTTAATAACTTGGTTGCCCAGTTAATAGACTTTAAAGTGGGTTTTTTTAAATAATAAAGTAATCTGGATTTGAGCGTACAGATCCAAAAGCATAATTTAGCACAGTACATTTTAATATAGCCAATGTAATGTTACACATTCAGGAATAATGGATTTGGCCATGCCTAAATTAAAAGGAACCATATTCTGAGCAGAAGCTGCTACAGAATGTTGGGATTCTGGTAGATAATGGGCTGCATAAGAGTCAAAGCTGTAGCCAAAATGGTTAAAGAAACTTTTACAGGAATTTTGCACAGGAGTAGGAATAATTTATTATCTCTGTGTTTGGCACTGGTATAACCACTTCAATAGTACTACCACTGCTGGCATCTACAATTCAAGGATGATCATAAACTGGGGAGAGTTCAGATAATATTCACAAGATAAACTGTGATAGCCCACAAATTCTCAGTGTTAAAAGACATTTGTGGAACCAATTCTAGATCTGCTGTTATTCTATATTCTCCTTCTGTTCTTTCTCTCTGTCTTTTTCTATCTTGTCTTTATTCCTCTCTTGAGGTGATTATACCACACCCAATTGGCAGCATCTTTCTTGCTCCTCATGTTTGTATCTTTCTCTTCTTTTATCCTTCATTCTATACTTCCTTATCCTTTTGTGCTCTCCACTTTGGAGGTGTGAGAAAGAATAGACACCCATGCCCTGCCCGTTCTTTCTCCGTACAGGTCATGTTACCCTTAGAACCACCAAGCAACATCTCAGCGAAGAGTGTCTGTGACAAACAAAATAATGACACAGCTCTCATTGTAGTTTTGTGGGAAGCAAAAAGGATTTGTTGCTGAGCAAGCAGCAGTGAGATAGACAGAAATCTCAGGAAGAATACTGTCAAGGTCATACCGTGGAGTTTCTTAAATATTTCCACAATGCTTCTTGCAGCTCTAACTTCCAGCAACATTTTTTGATGTTTTAGTGGGATGGGACTTGGAGGGGTGGAAAGAGCAGAAGACAGCACACCGTAGTAGTCCTACAGAGAGGGCAAGTTAGGGGCTGACGTTGGCAATCATACCTGTGTGTCCTCTTGTTGGCCATATAATCTTAGGGACAGCTGGAGACACCTTGGAATGCAGGAGGTAAGAGTAGCCTGTTTCAATGAAGACAGGCTATCAGGAAGGACCATAGTAAGGTTTGGTCTCACTGATATAGTCTCATTCAACTTCTGTACAGGTGCATTAATAAAAAGCATGGGTTCATATCTACCCTCTCTTTTGAGTGACAGCCAGAGTCAGCAATGAAATATGGCTGGATTCTGGCATCTCCTCTTAGGATCCTTGGCAGCACATATGCTCCTGCTGCTGCCCAAGTATTAAGTGGTGTTCCACACTTTTCTGTACCAGTTTCTCAGATCTCTGACCTTTGCATAGCATGGCTGCCTGCCCCTGTTGTGAACCCAGACAATCATTTGCTGGGATCAGATAGAATCACTCACAACCTACTTATGGCAGGTTCTTTTCAGGGCTCATGGAATGACGTCCATAAGAACATAAGAAGTGCTGTACTGAGCCAGACCAATGGTCCATCTAGCCAAGTATCCTGTCTCCAGCACTGTCCGAAGTGGATGTTTTACAGGGAGAGCACTGAACCAGATATCTATCTCTAAAGTGATCTATCACTACCCACCCTAGCATCTACCATCATTGGTTTTGAGATGCCCAAGGAAACATCTGCAACGAATCTGTTTCACAGGTCTTGACAGATCTATCATCCATTAATTTGTTTAGTCCCTGTTTCAACCTAGCTATGCTATTTGTCTCTACCACCCCTTATGGAAATGAATTCCACAAGTTAACCTTGTGTTGAACAATAACACATTTGCAAAACAAATTTAGCACTCTACTCCAAGGGGTTAAATGATCTCTTTAAGCCTGCATGCTGAACTGAGCATGCTCCTGAGTTGAAAGCCTGGGTGGAATTTTGGGTGATTATCTGTAAAAAGTGTGAAAGAAAGATAAGATAAGAGAGTGGCAAAATGCTTTTTGTCCCTTCTTTTCAGATGGCTGGATCACATTGTTTGCCCCAAGTATGCGAGCAATCAAGGGTAAGAGAAGTCCTTTGATATGGGGCTGACAAGTTCTGTGGGAATCTATTTGGCTGACAAATTACTACCCTGTCCTCAATGAACTGAAAAGTAATATGAATCCAGTGAAGGTTAAAGTAGAAGGTTAGTTCTTTACCAGAACAGACAAATACTTAATACTTTACTGACTCCTACAGGTAGCAGAAATTACTCTGAATTGTTATTGACAGGACAGAAATAGCAATGTCTATTCTTGTACAGAAAATTAAGCAAGAGCAGCTAGTCTATTACTATGCAAATATAAGTCATTAGACAGCTAACAATTGCATTTCTGCAGATGCCAATGGACTTGAAGGACAGTTATTGTTCAACATTATAAGAAGCTTTTGGACTGAATCTAATTTCTGCAAAATAAGAACATGTAAGAATTTGTTTTAAGTGTTTCCTCTTCCCCTTTCTTTTGAAACAAACCATTCTGAATACATAACATAAAAAAGAAAATATAAAACAAATGTCTATGTTTCAATTTGTGTGTTTGACTGATTTTATTTCAGCACTATGGTTCTAAAAATGGGATCTAAGAATTCCATAATCCCCTAGATTTCTGAATCCTCTTATTTAAGTCAGTGCCCTTAGAAAATCCATCAACCGAGCTATTAGTTTGTTTTGCTAAATAGGGCAAGATACTGGCCCCTATACTACATCACCAACTTCTACTCTGTGGAAGAGAAAGGATAGTGATGGTACCCATTCCCTCCTTTTTGCTTTCCTTTTAGCAGGATTCAAACATAGGGTGCCAGGTTCTTTCCCCTTCATATTTGGTATGCTCTGGAATCATAAACAAATTAAATTATATATTTATATACAGTAGATGCTAGATCATTACTATCTGGGTGGTTTCAACCTGCTTAAGTCACAGCAGGTTGTCATATTAAAAATGAGATGCTCAACTGTTTGTTATGCCTTTTACTTCAAAGAACACAACTTTCAATCAGCTGGAGCACAGCCACATTACCCCTGCAGCAGATCATAGAAGTGATGTCCTTCAAAATAAAAATATGAGCAAACAACTGAAGCACCTCAACAGGCCTACATGGATGTTTGCTACAGCACTACTACCTTAGGGTTCCTATACACATACAC
The DNA here is from genome assembly GCF_000455745.1 of Alligator sinensis. Classification (NCBI taxonomy): domain Eukaryota; kingdom Metazoa; phylum Chordata; order Crocodylia; family Alligatoridae; genus Alligator; species Alligator sinensis. The sequence goes on from NW_005841954.1 coordinate 2,973,423, forward strand.
TGAGGCTGCTCTGACACACTGTAATTACATGATTGAGTCTGCTGGAGCATGATAATTACTACGCTCCAGCAGACTCCAGTATCACGTGCATCAGTGTCCCCACACTGAAAAATGGCAGCGGAGGCACTTTAACTAAAGCTCGTCGAATGAGCTTTAGTTAAAGTGCACTGCTGCCATTTTTCAGTGCAGGGATGCTGATACATGTGATGTTCCAGGCACTTGACTTAAAGCGCTCCCACCGCTGCCTCCTGGAGCACGTGTATAAACGCTCAATACTTTTGCTTACTATCATGTTCACAGGGGGATAAGGAATTTAATCCTGCAAAGTATCTGGGCTCAACTATAAAAGAGATTGTGCTCAGGCATGCGCTAATAAAAATATACATTGTTGTCAAGCAGAGTGAGCATTTACCAGATTTATATATAAGACTATCCTTAACTCTGTAACTGATGAATTTAAACTGGCTATAAATAAACTTAAATTAGAAATTAGAAGCTTTCTAACCATCAGAAGAGTGAGTTTTTAGAACAGCTTTCCAACAGGAGCAGTATTGGCACAAATGACTGAACTGGTTATAAAATACAGGTAGAATTTGTGAATGTGAATGGGATTACATCACATCTTTGCTGAAGATAACAGATGCCAGCACTCCAAAAGCCAGACAATCACTTTCAGTCTTATGCCCAACTGAACTAACTACACAAAACAAATCCACAAACAAAAACAATAAAAATTATGCATTCTCTGTGCAAATCATACAATCACATTAACATATATATATAAAATGACCCAATCGGGTTATTTTCTGAACCATATCCATCAATACTTATGCCACACTATGCCACATTTTTCCATAGTTACAGATCAGGTCTAGCCCTTAACCAAAACACCAAAAATCTAGAAGACAGACTATGATTATGTTCTTCCCCCATTGCTAAATGGAAGGAAAGTGCAGGGAGGGGGCGTTGAAAACAACTCGTTTAGAATCAAAAAGTTATTTTTTAAAAGAGGATTTTGTGTTGCAGGCTTAGAACCAAAAGAGTTCCTGTGTGCTATTGCTCTTTCAAGCATCTATGTTTCCATACATAAGCAAGAGCATAGACAGTTTACAGAATCTAGTGTTTACTAAATGGCATAAACTTGATAATACCAACATCATCACATATTAATTCAGGATAAATACTGGGTTCTCTCATATATTTCCACTAATCTTCTGCAATCTTGCCTTTGGATAGCTGATCAGATGCAGAATGGTAGTATTTGAACTGAACGTGTACTAGATTTGAATAAGAGGGCATGAGAGATACAGTACTTGTATGCCACTTCATGAATTACAGAGTAGATTCCATTTACATGGATATCAGATAAGTGTATAACAACTGCATTCCAAGATTCAGATCTCATCTTTACCTATTATTTACATTGCAGCAAACTTTAATGTGTGTCTGTTAAATCACTCAAGTGTATACAGAATCTTTGTTCCACTCTATTTTGTAAGGTAATTGTACTGAAATTAACTACATAATTAGTAATTGAATAGAAAATCTCAATTTCAAGATTTCTAAAGCAGCCTTGAACTGGCTAGATTCTGTCCATTTCAAGGCTGCTATTACAGGTATAAGGCACTCGGATATGGGTGTAAAAGATCATCATCCTTCGCTGTTGGCCCTGGGTCTTGAGGTGACTCACATACCACATGTGATGTGTTAGATCAGTCCTCAGGCAGGGTCCAGGACACATGCTGCAGACTATGCCTGCTCCAGAACCTATGCTGCATGTGGCACCACATGGGAGTAGTCTGCGCCTCCCTCTCCCCCGTCCTCCAATAGTAGACGCAGCACCCATGGTATTTGCTCCAGCTGCTCTGAGGATGGCATGACATGTAGCATGGGTCCTGGATCATCTGGTGCAGGTGCCACATGTAGCTTACGCCCTGGACTGGCCAGCCGAGGCAGTGGACATGGCATGTAATGCGGGGTCAGGAGGTGGATGCTACTCATCTGGGCTTTCCCTTTTAAAAGTTATTTTTGTCCAGCTTTCTAGATTTTAAAATTGGGATATACTGCATTCATGAACTGCCCAACATGATTATAATAAAGCAAGGTAGAAAAAAGAAAACAAAGCAAACAATATGGACAGACCAATACAAATTCTCCTGTTATGTTCTTGGGATTATTGTCCCAAGAGCATAACCGGAGATAACAGGAACTGACTAGGTTCATAACAGGAGATAACAGAAAATAGAAATTCAAACAACCAGTTAACCTTTCAGTATTACTTGCTTGCAAGTGAGACTACACAGTAAAGCAGTCCAGGAAAAAAGCTTTAAACATATTTAATCCCCAAGGAACCAAATACTAGTGAGACCTCCTAGAAAAATATTGCTTATTAAATCTTTTATCTAAAGATACAGCTATAAAAATGTTGTCAACAGTTGCTTGTGGTAACTCAGCTTATTAAACTTTTATCTCCACACCGCTTCTGAGACCAAATAACAGCTGGAAACCAGATAATAAAGAAATTCAATCCATCATTCTTACAGATGAAATTAATATCTGTCAAATTCACTTCTGACAATTTAATACAATGGGTTTAAAATAGCTGCTCAGATTTCCTTTTCTAGTTTAAGATAGCCATTGCAGGAAAAACTAGGACTCTTGTGCACCTGTGTGCACCGAGCCAGGCCGTCAGAGCCACAACCGACTGGGAAGGTCCCTGCCCCTGCGGCCTGGCCCAGGCCAGCCCCACTATCCACTCACTTTGCCTGAGGCTGAGCAAGGCCAGCTGCAGCACTGCTGAGGCTGGGTGTGGAGGGGCCAGCCCGGGCCAGACAGGGCCCTTCCCAGGTGGCTGCTGTGCCATGGCAGCCCAGCCTGGCCTGGGCACAGGGGACGGGAGAAATCCAAGAACACAGCTCTCGTGGCCCCAGCCCGAGCCACAGCTGCTGGGAAGGGCCTGGCCCCTGCAGCCCAGCTCTGGCCAGCTCCTCCACGCTTGCCTTCAGCAGCCCCCTGTGAGCTGGCCCAGCTCAAACCCACAACCACAGCCCTCAGTGAGGCAGGCAGACGGCTGGGGGCCATGCTGGCCAGCTCTGGCCACACCCCTGCCACTGACACTGGAGTGGCAAAAGGGAAGGAGGACCCTGACAGAGACTACTCTGCCATAGCCAGGCAGATCCCAGCTGTGCTTCACCGGGAATGAGAGAGTTGGGAGGGGGAATAAACCCCCTCCCTGCCCCTTTGCTTTTGGGTGCCATGCCAAGCTGTGTCTAGCCACACCCCCATCCTTGCTCCAGCTAGAGAGCAGAGGGGTGGGACCAGCCCTGGTCTCTGGAGCAGAGAGCACAGCCCAACGCAGGGCTGAAAAGCATGCTGGGATGCTGGGGGACTGGTTTAACTTAAACCAGGAAGGGTACAGAAGTTCCGTAAATTGGTTGGACCCAAATCAGTTAAGTCTGAAACTACATTCAACCACGTTTATCTTAAACCAGTTTCCACCATTTTGAAACTGGTTTATATACACTGAACGTCTTTTCTCTTACAGGTTTAAACCAGTTTCTGATCACTTGAACCAGTTTATGGGTAACTTC
>NW_005841954.1:2977043-2979756 GCF_000455745.1 Alligator sinensis
TTCCCTAACCCCTGTGTCTGTGTTTCATTCCAGGGATAAGCTGGTCAGCCTGTGTGGTTTCACTGGCACCTACCAGCAAAGGAGCAGCAGTGCAGCTTGGAAAGGACACATGCAAAAATTACTGCACGGTTCCTGTTCTGATCCACATCAAGCCCTCAGGACAATAAGTCCTGGGTAAAATAAAACATCTGTTTGAAACCTAAATGAAAAAAATTTGGATGCTTTTTTGAAACCAGAACTGTCGCTTGGTAAGCTCTCTTGCCAACATATATTACTTTTAAAAAGAGACTATGAGATATACAATCACAACTGCATTAAATGTGGAGCACAAAATATAGTCCTGCCCATATACTGCTGAAGTTTAAAGGTTTTGCTCTTGTATTTCATGCCCAAGTACCTGTGTGCTCTATACATAAGAACAGGCACTTTTAAAATAATTAGGTAAATATTGGAAGCAAGTTTTTATATTTTTGTCTGGATATCATTTTTTCAGTCTTCTGTGTAAAGGCTTATAATAAATCTTAATTCAACAGTACTTGACCAAGGGTATTTTAAACTGAAATTATATTTACTTTCATTTATTTACTTATTATTTTTACTTTAACATTACTCACATATTGTTGGTTCTGTGTTTTTTTTAATTAATTATAGTTGTGCATAAGCAGAAAATATTTTCAGTAGCATCTTGGACATTACTTTCCGGGTCACTGAGGCAAATGCGTTTAAATATTTTATATTAATGCCTCATTTCTTCTATACGAATCTCAAGCAAAACTGCAAGATTTTGAAATTAGATACCACAGTGCCCAAGCAGGTCAGAATACCGTGCACCAACATATTCATGGGAATATGTAGTTAAATATGATACATCTCTGATTAAAATAATAGTACTATTAAATTGCTCAGCATTGATAAACGCTGGAATTGTGTTTTGTTTTGTTTTGTTTTGTTTTGTTTTGTTTGTTGGGGAAAGGCCCATCATATAGAGAATACTGAGGATGGAAAGTACACAAAGTATTGTGTGTGTAAGGGGTACAAATTTCATTCACTAACCAACAACAGAAGGAAGAAGGGCACTGTTTCCATGTACCTAAAATGCGGGAAGATGTCTACCTGGATTTTTAAAAGCACCTAAACAGGGGAGGTTTCTAAGTGCTCCTGGCCTCTGCCGCTGCCTTTCCAAGACATCCAAGTCTGTTGAGAGCTATTAAATTAAGAAAGCATGTTCTAATCACAAGCTCTGCTGTAAATAGCTCAGCAATTTTATTAAATAATGTGAATTTAAATAGCTTCAGCAAAACAAAACAATGGTTTAGAAACAAGATTTATTTGGCAGCTTTGAAGCAAGGAAATACCCTATTTTTCTCATATAAATGTCCTAGAATATAAGACACATACTCACATACCTTGATTTTGAACAGCAACATTAAGAAAAATGGTTTTTCCAGAAGTATAGCTATACAGAGCAGGGCAGAGCCTAATCTCTAGCTGACTCACTCTCCCTTTCCTGCTTTACATTGTTAAAGACTGGTGTCTATGGATGGATCTCTGATTCTGAAAATACTTATAACACATCTCTGTGAAACAGAAGAGAGAGACCAGGAACAGCTAGCAGACAGCAAAATTGCCCTACAAAAGGTCCGACTGATTACTGGAAGATCAGGACTATTAAAAATGAGAGACTACTTAACACCTGTGGAGTGAAAAATAGTGAGCCACTGAGCCAACTGACTTGCTCACCAGCTTGAATAGTAATGCCACAGATGCTGTGATGTGGAGCAGGATGTTTCTAACATGGGCAGCAAATCAGCTTCTCCACTTAATATACACATCTCAATTTTGGGGGGCTGATTTTGGGAGGAATGGTTCGTGTGTGTATAAGAAAATATGGTACCTCTATATCAATTTCAGCATCAGAACCTTTTTTGACAGAAGTGCATGGATGACTCATGGGTAAGTTTTCACCTCAGCTAAGGTACAGAATGTTCACACAAATAATTTATGTCAGATTAAGTCAACAGTAAGGGAAGCAGAATTTCAGCTTCTTAAGTCACAGATGCTGAGAGTAATTATGGTATCCAAAAGATGCCTAAAGCAATCTACTCTAAAAGAAAATTCTAACTTTATCTTCCAACACCCACCCTTATGCTTCATCTCACCAGTAGACCATCCTCTAAATGCTGACTTCAGAAACAGTATAGAGTAACTGAAAAAGTACCCTGTAAAATATTAGCAGTACAGACAAGACAGAGATGAAAAGTATTTGGTTTTGTTAAGTATCATTATTTTTGCAGACTTCAAAATTAATGACAATGTAATGATTCAAAAGCAGGAGACCATAGCATTCTAAAATGCATGCACAGCAACGACAAACAATTTGACAATAACCCAGTAAATGAAAAGCTTTATTAGATATTTAATTAGTTTCACACCCAAACCAAAAATACCCTATTTAATATTAGTATTTTCATGAGACAAGCATTCAAACAAAGTGGGCAGACGAGAATAGGATGGGGTTCAACGGAGACAAATGCAGGGTGCTGCACCTTGGGAGAAGGAATCCGCAGCATACGTACAGGCTGAAGAGTTCCCTTCTTGAAAGCACAGAGGCGGAAAGGGATCTCGGAGTCATTATTGACTCCAAGATGAACATGAGCCGCCAATGCCAGACCGCAGCCAGCAAGGCCAGCCATACCTTGTCATGCATCCAAAG
>NW_005841954.1:2980076-2989008 GCF_000455745.1 Alligator sinensis
AAGAGGAGGTTGGACGATCACCTGTCTGGGGTCTTGTGAACCCAGCATTCATTCCTGCCTGTGGCAGGGGGGCAGGCTAGATGATCTGTTCAGGTGCCTCCTGACCCTAGCTACTATGAAACTATGAAAGATATCATAAACTTGAACAGATGAAAATGACCATTATCCTTTCTTTATTCCTTGTGCCAGATCCCAACTATTCACCCTTATTCGCACTTCCAAGTCAAAGCATACATTAAAAAAAGAAATACATTGTCCATCTTTCAACCATTTCAAAACCTGGCTTTACAGCTGTTCAAAAGTACCTGATTCTCTCCACAATGTTACCAACTACAGAGGAAATAATGACAACATTTGCAAAAATCTCTGGCAACATTCAGCTTGCTCTCCTGTCCTTCAACAGATCTAAAATTTCACACTGATCTTCATTTCTAAGACACAGTTTAAGTTCTTTCCTTGCTGTTGGCCTTTGATCCTACATCATCTCTGAAGTATGCAATAAAGTCTTCTATTCAATTCTGGTTTTCCTATTAGCACTTTTTAATATTATTGTTGCATTTATAAAAAGAAAAATAAATCTGAGTATGAAATTTGTAATAAACTGCAGTAGTTCAAAAGTACTAAATCTAACTGGATTCTTAGTATGTTTGCAGTATATTGATATAGCATAGTAGGGTTTTAGGAAACCAAATAGAAAATACTTAACCTGCTGGCTTAAGATAAGCCCCCTTTGGCATGAACTTGAGGACTATTATAGGACAACTAACGTAAAAGTCCATCAAAAATGATGGGCAAAAATAAGCTACTTATATTAGGGTACCACATTTCTGTTATTCACTGTGTCATTAGCAACTTGAGCTGTTCTGTCTGGTCGTCTTCTCTACAATGGGTATCCATCAACATTTCCAAGCTTCTCCACTCTAAACTCCTTTGGATATTTCTTCAGACACACATGATTTTCCGTGCACAGTGTATTTGGATTCAATCCTCCACAAGGTCCGTGAATCATACATCTTGTCACAATGATCTTTGCTGAACAGGCAATGCACTGTTGCACGATTGAATGTTTGTTTTAAAGTTGTAGTAATGCTTATTGTTCCAATTCATCATCAAATCCCGCAAATACTCTGGAAACGGTCTTCTTGGAGGCAGAATCACTTTATCCTTATGACAACAACTCCGGAATTGGCCATTTGATGGCCAGCTTGGAAGTTTAAAGAGTTACAAAACTGGCACACCACATTCATCAATCCACAACTATGTTCCTCAATCTCGTCTTCAGTGAATCTATTGCTGTCTGCTCTTTCAGCCTGTCTTCTACTGCTTCTGACAACCATTTGCCTTTCCACTGCATCTCTTCTACGATGTCCTCTTTGCTCATTTGTTTTGTTTTGTCTTACTCTTGCCATTCTTTCTGCATTCAATTGTCGTCTATCCTCTGCTTCACCTTGCTAAGGGTGTTATGGGTTAAGGTTAAAGGTGTTAAGAAACAATTTTTGCTCAGATACCAAGACTACACCATAACTAATTGAAATCAATCACTAAAAGTCCAGTAAAGTGAGTGCAAATACGTTTTTTTGAGAATGACAGACAGAATGACAAAGACTTAAATGAAGCAAATTATTATAGAGGATGGCAGAGTAACTGTCTATGAGAATGCCATTGAGTCTATTTCAGGGCAACCTCTCATACTTTGCCCTGATTATGCTATTGGAAGGGAGTGGGGGGTGTCGATCATACCACTGTATACCACTCAAGATCCACTTTCAGATAGATGGATCAGCTGATGAGCTCTCTGTGCCTCAGTGCTAGAGACATACAGAGATGCAATATATGGCTTTCAACTTTTTGGCACTGAAAAAGCCCAAGAGCTCCCCCTACACTGGCAAGTTGAAAGGACACTTTGGGAAGTGTGGCATCAAGGAACGGTCCCGATAGCCAGCTTCCCCATACTCTGGTATTCACGCAATTGGGTTTTGACAAATTTAAATCTCAGATCCCCCAAGATTTTGGGATTCACAATTTTTGTGATCTGGAATAAAATTAATCAGATGTTAATCATGCCACTAAGTTAATGTATGCTAGAGTCCTTAATTTCTCCAGTGTCTTTTTCACCACTGCAACAAGTACAGATCATTTGCCTTCACTTTCAAGACTCTTCACAGACTACCATTTTTCACTCATTATTGAAAGGTAAAATCCTACCTTGATTCATGACTACCCATGAAACAAGCTTTTTCCTCTGGTTAAACTTTCAAAAACCATTATACTTTCTCCTATACACTGACTTTCAGATTTACAAGAAGCTCCCCATAAACATCCAGAAATGTATTTCATTATCCTCCTTCAACCCCTTCGTTAAAATTCCCCCTTGTTATGATGCCTATAAACTGAAAACAGGCTAGTGGTTTGCAGAGACCAGTGTTTATTATGTAGACCAATGGCATCCATTTCACCCAGAAATCAGAAAATACACAGAAATTACTGATGCTCTAGTAACTGAAAACTTGGAAGTAACCCATAATAAATAAGACCGTGAACAGAGCTTTGAAGTCACTGGCCATGTTGTAGGCTCCAGTTTACACATTTTAGGTTTCTGGGTCAGAGCGTGCTAGAGGCCATAAACTCATGACCCCAGCTGGAACCTGCCCAGTGACTAGCCTTTTTCTATCAGTGATTGACAGGTAGTGTGTGACTGGATGGTATAAAAGTACCTTGGGTCCAAGGTTTGTTGTTCAAATGTTGTTGGTATGCATAATGCAGAAGGCTTGGTGCTTGAATGCAGTGGTGCTGAGTGTGGCTCAAGTGTGGTATATTCAAATTGGTGGCTGGTTGAGTTGTGAGTGCCTGGGAGCAAGTGCATGCATGAGACTCTGTGGGTGTTGTAGTATTGTTTGTATATGTGGAATGAGGGCCTGTGTGAGGTCAAGACCTCCTTTGACCTTGTGTATATGTGGAGTGAGGGCTTGTGTGAGGACAAGACCTCCTTTGGGTGAGTGGTGCTGCCTGCCACAATGTCGCTGCTGCAGGGAGAAAGTAAGTATTGCTCTCTAGCACCATCTGCATTTTGGTATAGTTATTGGTTCAGTTGTTGGTGTATCCTGGGTTTGAAATCTTGTTGTATATAATTGTTGATTGTTTGTTGGTGCAGATGTTGTTTTTGAATACACCATTTGTTATTGAACCAAAATTGGCTTATTTTTGTTTTATGCTAAGTGCTAATTAATCCATCAGTACACACCAGACACTTTAGTGTGGACCGGCTGGAGTTAATTTTGGAGGCAAGGCTTAAGAACCCTCATTTGAATATTTGCGATTTTCCCCCTCATTAACAGTGTCTACACGAGACCCATTACTGCACCGTAGATGAACCTACTGTGCAGTAAAGTGTCACTGTCTACACGTGCAGGTGCTTACTGAGCAGTAAATTAGTCTATTGTGCAGTAAATTTTCTACCTGCATTTACTACACAGTAAAGCCAAATAGCATTAATTGCATGTGTAGATGCACCCACTGCCTACCAAAATTTCAATCTATGTGTAAAGTTAGAGGTTGAAAGATATCACAATAGTAAGCTTTTTCAGAACTGAAATTGTTCTGCATCACTGAATACATTGTTCAATATGAATGCAAACTGCTAGAAGAGTATCAGCTGCTTTCAAAACCAACATTCTCTTCTAGAGACCAACTTGTTTGTATCCCAGGACATAGAAAAAATACTTTCCTGCACACTGAAACATTTTAAACTTATGATACAGCACCTGTTCAACTACACCCCCTTGTAGACCTGTACTGAAAATTGTGAGGCAGTAATAATACTGCAACCTTGAGAGTAAGTACTATGTATGGGCATTCTATATACTTTTATGCTAACCATGAAATTTATCGAGGATAAATTGCACCATCAAAAGCTGCTGAGCTTCAGTTAAATAGTAAGTTTTAATAGTGCAATGCTATGCTGTAGGAAACCTCAGTGGTATCCATAGGTAGCAGACATTTGTGGAGAAAAGAACAGTGATCCCAGAAATCTCAGAGGGGCATCTGTGCTCAGAAGTTTATGGGAAGGAACTGGGGCAAGATGTTTCTTAATAATAGGAGAAATTTGGGGATAAAAGACAAAACATGTAGGGAAGGATTTCCAATGCCAGGGTGAGACTTAAAAGGTCAAAATGGGAAACAGTTAAGCAGTGTTTGGGTTAGGAACAGAAAAGCCAAAAAACTGAACCTCCAGGATTGGGAAGCAAGGGAAAACATTAAAGAGGTTGAGGGTCAAGAAATAACAGAGGGGATATAAAAAACGTTAGAGAGAGCAGATATGAGACAAGTGTTGAAGCAGCTCTGGGGCAAAAGGAAGGGAGGACTTATTTCAAAGGCTTAAGTAATGTCAAAAAGAATCAGTGGTACACCAAAAGGGCTGCAGGAAGAGAGGGGCCTCAAGCTGTCAGGAACTTCAGTAAAAATAATGAAGTTCACAAGTACAGGGTGGGGAAAGCACTACTTTCCCCCCCAGAAGGCCTAATAAAAATGTCTACAGATGCATTATTTCTATGTTATAAACCATTCATTGGTATTTTTTGCTGTATAAGACTTCATTTTCTGTTTCTGTTACACTAGTTTTACACAGGAAAGTTATTCAGTCATAAAACAACTCTATGCAACAATGAGCCTATGAAAAACCCATAGCAGCAAAGCATTTAAGTTAATGGAGACAATCTAAGAGTCTGCACAGAGCCTGACTGAGATTGGCTCTTGCTCAGCATGAACACAGGGAGATAAACTAGCAAGACGTCAACCATGGGCATGAGAAAAAAAGGGTGTCAGCTCACACAAACAACAAAGGGGGTTGAGTGGGAAAGATCTTGGGACTGGCCAAATAAGGCAACTAAACCTGACCAGAGTGAAAGAACAGCACGTTTTTCTAGGCAAAAGAGTTAAAGTTTGAGCTGCAGCTGGATCTACGAATTCATTGCCTAATACAGGGATGTCAAACATAAGGCACACAAGCGGGCACTCCTGTGGGACACTCCATCTGCCGCAGCATAAATACATAGGGGGTAAAAAGAAGGTACTGGGTAATGTGGGGCCTCTGCAGGACATGCTAGGAAATCTGGCTGTCGCACCAGACAGTAAAACTAACGTATTTAATAATTTCTTTGCCTCCATTTTTCTGAGCAGGGACCGGGTGACCCCCCACCAGGACCCCCATAGTACCCAGGGGAGGAGCACCCAGGCCTAGGGTCAATGAGAACCTAGTCAGGGAACGTCTGGAGGGAATGGATGTATTTAAATCAGCAGGTCCTGATGATCTCCACCTCAGAGTGCTGAGGGAATTAGCAGAGGTCATTGTGGGACCCCTGGTACGGCTTTACGAGCACTCATGGTGCTTTGGCATGGTGCCAGAGGACTGGAAAAGGGCCAGCGTGGTCCCCAATTTCAAAAAAGGGAGGAAGGAGGACCCAGGAAACTATAGGCCAGTCAGTCTTACCTCGATCCTGGGTAAGCTTTTTGAGAGAATTATCCCAGCGCATGCCTGCGAGGGGCCAGCAGGGGAGATTATGCTTACGAGCAACCAACATGGGTTCATTAGAGGCAGGTCCTGTCAGACCAACCTGGTGGCCTTTTATGACCAGGTCACAAAATCCTTAGACGCAGGTGTAGCAGTGGATGTAGTCTTTCTGGACTTTAGGAAGGCCTTTGACACTGTCTCTCACCCCATTCTCATTAAAAAACTAGAAGACTGTGGCGTCAACACCTACACAGTCAGATGGGTCACTAGTTGGCTGTAGGGCCGCACCCAGAGAGTGGTGGTGGATGGCTCTTACTCGACCTGGAGGGATCTGGGCAGTGGGGTTCCACAGAGCTTGGTCCTTGGGCCTGCACTGTTCAACATCTACATCAGTGACTTGGACGAGGGGGTAAAAAGCACACTGTTCAAATTTGCAGATGACACTAAGATGTGGGGAGAAGTAGGCATGCTAGAAGGGAGAATAGGCTGCAATCTGACCTGGACAGGTTACAAGGGTGGGTGATGAGAACAGGATGGTTTTCAACACTGACAAGTGCAAGGTGCTGCACCTGTGGAGGAAGAACCAGCAGCATACCTACAGGCTGGGGGACTGCCTTCTTGTCAGTGCAGAGGCAGAAAAGGATCTTGGAGTCATTACTGATGCCAAAATGAACATGGGCCAACAGTGTGGGGACGTGGTCAGGAAGGCCAACTGTACCTTGTCATGCATCCAGAGATGCATCTCAAGCAGGTCCAAGGAGGTGATCCTCCCCCTCTATACGACACTGGTCAGGCCGCAGTTGGAGTACTGTGTCCAGTTCTGGGCGCCGCACTTCAGAAGGGATGTGGACAACATGGAGAGGGTCCAGAGGAGGGCGACCCACATGATCAGGGGTCAGCAGGGCAGGCCCTATGAGGACAGGCTAAGGGACCTGAACCTGTTCAGCCTGAGGGGAGATCTAGTGGCCGTTACAAACTAGTCAGGGGGGACCAGCAGGCATTGGGAGAGTCCCTGTTCCCCCGAGCACTACCAGGAGTGACAAGAAATACGGTCACAAGCTGGCAGAGGGTAGATTCAGGCTAGATATCAGGAGGTGCTACTTCACTGTCAGGGCAGCTAGGATCTGGAACCAACTTCCAAGAGAAGTGGTGCTGGCTCCTACCCCGGGGGGCTTTAAGAGGAGGCTGGATGAACACCTTGCCGGGGTCATTTGACCCCAGTACTCTTTCCTGCTATGGCAGGGGGTCGGACTAGATGATCTGCTCAGGTCCCTTCCAAACCTACCAACTATGAAGCATAACAGCATTCACGAGCTGTGCCTGGTTCCTCAAGGTATGTAGAAAAAAGATACAAAGCTGTGTCTATGGACAAATTGCTGATTCTCCAAATCAGCATTAAATCTTCAAATCAGATTCAGCCGATTCAGCATCTTGGTCACTGTGCTACTGGGCAAAAGAGTTTAAGTTTGAGCTGCAGCTGGATCTATGAATTCATTGCCTAATACAGGGATGTCAAACATAAGGCATACAAGCAGGTGGCTCCTGTGGGACACTCCATCCACCACAGCATCGCAGCGTTCACGAGCTGTGCCTGGTACCTCAAGGTATGTAGAAAAAACATATAAAGCTGTGTCTATGGCTAAATTGCTGATTCTTCAAATCAGTGTTGAATCTTCAGACCGGATTCAGCGGATCAGATCTTCAAATCAGATCTTCAATCATATTCAGCCAAATTGAGTCGGGGACAGTGATCCGAATCAATGCATCGAATTACTGTCCTCAATTCGGGCCAAATTCAAATTGAATATGGCCTGTTTCGCATAAGCAGAATCGGGAAGCTTCTGCTATCTGTCTGAAGAGAGCTCTATCTACCTCATCTGGTGGTCTATAGCAGACCTCCACCACATCACCTTTGCTGCTCTCACCTCTGATCCTAATGCAGAGACTTTCAACAGGCCTATCTCCAGTTTCAGACTGGAGTTCTGAGCAATCCTGCAGCTCTTTTACATGAAGCACAGCTCCTCCTCCTCTTCTCTCCTGCCTGAGTTTCCTGAACAGTTAGTACTCATCCATAACAGTACTCCAGTCATGCGAGCTATCCCACCAAGTCTACTACTTCAATCACATCATAGTTCTGTGACTGTAGGGACTTCTTGTTCTCCCCACTTGTTTACTGGGCTCTATGCATTTGTGTACAGACATCTTAAAGTAACTAGCTGGTTGCCCTACTTTCTCAGGAAGAATGAGAAGGCCTTCCTTGTTGCCCCCTCCTGCTTGCGCTTCTTCCAGGTCACCAACTTCCGCATTTACCTCCCCACTTACCTCAGCCAGCACTACCCACAGGTGCAGAACCGATGGGGATGGAGCAGCAAGTCGTGCTGTCACAGCGGTTCATTAGCACCTGCTCCCTGTGGGTAGGGCAGTCTGTCAAGTGTGTCATCATGCCGCAGCAACCTGGCATGGTTAGAAAAGTGGAAGCGGAGCCATATGGAATAGATGGACAGAATGCTGAGGATAAAAAGCCCCTGCAGACACTGAAGCCAGGGAGGAGCAGAGCCATCTCTGCAGCCTGGAGACCCAGAGGTGCTTCCAGTCAGCAAGTAGCCCAGGACCACTCAGGAAGAGACTCCCCATGGATCATGGCACCCAGACCCTGGGAAGGGAACACCTGAGTCAGGTAGCTGCTGGAGCCTGGGGACCCAGGCGTGCTGAAGAATCTGCCACTCTTCAGGTTTTTTTCCTTGTTTTAAAAGTTAATTGATGCTGAGTTATGAGTAACTGACTCGAAGAAGGGGGCATGAATTTAAGGACCCTGAACTGATAATGGTTCAAGAGTTGATTGAGTGAAGGGAATGAATTGATGTTTAGGGGTTTTTTTTGCCCCTTAATTGATTAAGGACAGAATGAATTGAAGGTGTAATTAACTGATGCTGACCCAGGTTTGGGGAGGTATGGACTTTATTTATCTAAACCAATCCAGAAATTAATCTATTTGTTTTAAACTCAGGCTAAAGTCCCATGGCTTGAGTAAGCATGATCTTGATAGCCTGTCACGTATAGTCGACCAAGATCCAGGCATTGTTGGAGCATGGGTGTATACACATACTAACATGCATACAGTCAGATGCCTTTGACATCTGATCCGGGTAGCCTGAGAACCAGCAGGCTGTCACCATCATGATCTCAGTTGTTGTGTGGATTATGAATTATTTTAATTAAAGCTTGTTTAATAAGAGTAGACTGGGATAACACTTCTGGACAACATGCTGCAACTTTTGACACCCCATCTTAAAAGCACCAATATATTCCAATATATACTGGTCCAATTAAATCCACTGGAACTTCCTGTATTTTTATATAGTCTAATATAAAGTGTGTTTGTGTGTCTGCACGTGCATATAATCACTCACTCTCACACCCCCCCCC
>NW_005841954.1:2989039-2994650 GCF_000455745.1 Alligator sinensis
AACATACTTATACTATTTCCAGGTCTCTTCCCTAACTTCTGACAAAAAATGCTTTAGAAGAACTTCTTACTGCAATTTCACCATTTTTTCCTTGGTCTTTTCTTTCAAAAATTCTCTCTCATTTACTTCAAATATGGCCAAATTTTCCTCTGCCTACATACAAAAATCTTGAAGAAAAACAAACTTTTACATACATTTCAGAGGGCAAAAAAACAAAACAAATCAAAACAGGGATTGAAATGGAAAGCTGGTTACAGTCTTATCTGCAGAGAGCTATCTATAATATATGTGTGCAGATTCACACAAGCAGATATATATATATATGTCAGTATGCCCAAGACGGAAGGTTTATATTTGGTGTAAAATATTTACATAAGATTAAAATTAAATAAAAAACGAAACAAGCAGAAAAGTGAAGAGGTAAATTAGCCCTAAGAAATGAACTGTGCAACCATTCTGTGTACTATGACCTGTTCATGCTCTATAAAAGTTCTTTATATGAAAGAATAAAATTCTTATACACCCATTTGAAGTAGTGTAATAGGGCATAATTCAGTCTAGATCAAGTCCACTAGATCTCCTGAGGATGTCATACAGACTGAATGACCTCATAACTGTTTGATATTCTTTAAACAAAAAAGGTTTCTTATCCAGTTTCATAAGAAAGGCCATACTCATCAAGTATTTTAAGGGAATAAAATATCTTCATCATCTAACCATCACCAGAGAAAAGAGTTATGGGTTTGGAAAGCTGCCAGTGACTTCTTTATTTAAATGCCAAAGTCCCCAAATGGGCCGCCACTCCTTTTCAGCTTCCCCTCATGCATACAGAGTCCCAAGCCTTTCACAAGGGTCTACACATAATGAAACAGAATCAGAAAGTAGAAAAGATTAAGGAAGACAATGCTTCATTTAAAATAAAAACAATATTTTGGCGGTGTGAACATATAAACATAAGTAAATATGTACAGCATTTGAGGACATGACAACAGGTCTGTCACATCTGTTTGGTCCCATTTATTATGCATAGTAAAGTTATAAAACAGAAAATCTGTTCATGATGAAAATCACAATCACAGAGATAATACAGAAAAAAATAAGGGAGTTGTAGGAAAGCAATCTGCTTCTCCAATTTCTGTTTTTAATGTATTACGGTATCTGTGTCAGATAGCCTTGTGTGTCTTCAAATACTATGAAAGGTAGTTTCTGAAGTCTTTTTTTTTTTCTTACAGTGGAGGATGGGAACAATGGAAACAGGGAATTAAAGTTTTGAAAGTTTAATTTCATAGCTTAAGCACCTGAAAGAATTCTGCAAAGAGAGCTGGCTGGTAACTTGTGGGATTTCTAAACAAAGGAGGTAATGAAATGTTAAAATACGAAAAACTTCTAGAAGAAAAGCAGACAAATCACTTAGAAAAAGAAAGGTTTTTTAAGTTATAAAGATAAAAAAGCAGAACTTATATTGTGATAAAAAACAAAATATACCTTATTTCACTTCAATATGAATATGTAATAAGACTATAATCATTATAGCTTACTTACAATATCCAGTTTTAAGACTATTTCAGAGCCTGTACACATGCATCAAGACTGCTCCCGTGTGCTGTAATTATAGCACATTGGAGGCAAGTCTGCTGGAGCATGGTAATTACCACGCTCCAGCAGACTCCAGTATTAGGTGCATCAGTGTCCCTGCACTGAAAAAATTGCATCAGGGACACTTTACCTAAAGCTAGTGTGATGAGTGCTCTCAGAGCCGCTCTAATTAAAGCACCCCCCCACCCACCTCCCAGAACATGTGAATAAATGCTCTTTGTGCCTATTCATAAAGCAAATGTGAGCAAAAATCAAAGCCAACCTAGTGTGGTTGTTTATAATGAATTGTACTAGGACTGCAAGTTGTTACGACAACTTATTCCCTTATCTAAATAATTTTTTTTCCTTAAAACATCAGTATTTTTATTAAAAGGAAGTAAGAAAATGCCAAAGTAACAAAAAGCAATCAGGAAGCTATAACTAACAGGTAGGCATAGAATAAAAACAAGATGAGAACACAGTAAACTCAAAGTGTGCATGGGGAATAAAGATTTGACAGTCAGTGCCATAGTGCATATCAGAATTTGCACAAAATCTTTATTATATTTAAATTATAATGACTTCAAGAGATCCACATGAGAAAGTCTTAAGAAGGGGGTTTCTGATGTCGAAATCTTGGGGTGGCAATCTATGTATTTAGTAAACACTAAAGGAAGAACAGGTTAACTTAAAAAGTACATAAAAACCATTAAGACATTTTCTAATCTCTCTTTTCTTAGTCATTGTAAGAAAGTTTCTATAACAAAAAAAAATCTCAGTAGGGTTATGCCATCCATTATTATCCCTTTCCACAAGTTACACAGGAGGAGGGGGTTTTCTAAGAGTCATGATATAGCTGCACTTGCATTTGGTAATTCAAAGTGAAGCCTACAAATGAGATGTCTCATTAGTTTGAGCAGATGGATCAAAATTAAAGGCTGAATCGCCAACTTTTAATTTCCCAGTAGCCAGGAAAAGCTTGAAGTCTTGCAGAGTATGACTGTTGAAAAATCAACATGAAAAGATTTTCTCCATCTGTCATAACACATGCCTGTGTAGGATACAACCACCTCCTACTGTCCTTCCTCTTAAAAAATGAAAATGCACATAACATCCATTAAAACACATGAACATACAACTTCAGTTGAATATCACACTGCAATCCGTATTACAATAATGCAACAGGGTCAAACCAGCACGACTTCCATAAGGGTAAATTGTGCCTTTGCAAACTGTTAAAATTATTTTAAAATGAGTTAGCACAAGAGTGGATAAAAGGGCCATCTGAGAATAAAACGTATTAGGGTTTTCCAAACATTTTTGATAAATATGCTCACAAAAGACTGTTGATGAAGCTTGATAACCACAAGAGGTAAAAAGTTATTCCTATTTTGTGTTTTTTGGGGTTTTTTTTTAAAGGACACTTATTTACCTTTAGTTCTGCTTTTCCCAAGCTTTATCAGAGGATTTTCATTATTGTTTCTGTTTTTCCTGTGAAAAAGCATGGAGCTTATTGGTCTTTTGTGGTAATGTCAGAAAATATTAACATGAGACACTCACATCCTGGCAGTCATACATAGCTACTACATTATCTGGAATTGGCCAGCTATTTACTGAGCTACATACAGACCTCCCAAAGAAAAATTCAGAGAGTAGAACCCTCAGGTAGGTAAAGTAATTGTGAAAAAAAAATCTTGCTTCTAAGGAAATAGATTTACTGGCAATTAATTTATCTTCTTTAATATATATCCCTTGCATAGGATTCTCAGTCTCAGGGAATAAACAGTTTGAGGATTATCACACAAAGAAAAAGAACAAAAAAGGTGACAAAGCCTAATAGGTTAATATTAAGGAAACAGGTTGATGTCTAACATGGACAGAAGGACACTATATTAGGATAGAAAGTGTCACCAAGTGATGGCTATTCTCAAAGTTATGAGTATTTCTGAAGTATTTAGAAATCATTTCTAAAACAATCTTTGTACTGGGGACAGATGGTCCACACATAGACATATATAGAATCTATAGATTTAATATTATGTTTGAAGGAGACAGGAACTACAACATTTATCATGGTTGTAGAGAAAGGGCCAGGTAACATATGCAACATGTTTTATGTCACTCTACTCACTACTGCAGGAAAAAATGAAAGCAAAAAATGTAACAAGAATCTAAAAAGATTGTATAGAAATTCAAAGGACAACTTCTGCAGTAATGCTAGTTACAATAAAAAGAAAAACAAAAAACAAATTGATACTTATTAGAATTGTTTAAAAAACCCCCAGTATTTTCAAATGCAGCAATACTGTAGTGCACAGTCAGGTGCATTATGGGTAAGTTTGTGCTTCCTTCTGCATTGTCAGAAAAAAGTCAGACGACATAGTCATTTTTATAGTACTTAATTCAATACTATCTGCACCCCCCTCCCCCACTGATTGGCCAAGAGACAAAAACACACACCAAATATAAGAAAGAAGAAATGGTGCTGCTAACCGCAGGACACCACTGTGCTTTCAGTAGGTCACAGAAAAACAAGGATTCATGGATTTTCCATGTCAAACAGAAAACTAGGATCCATGCTAATGAGACAAATCCATTTTAAATAAGCATGTTAATAACAACAATAAAACCTAAGTTAATATAACTTAAATGTACATTTTTGTGTGTGTTCTGCAAGATGGTCATCCCATTTATGTCTGGTGTTGAAAAACCATGTAACATTGAATAAAACGAGCGATTTATTTTAGCTTTAGTGGTAGCAATATTTAAGCTTACACTTTTATATAATCAACACATTACTAGAAAAATTCCTCTGAAAATACATTTCAAAATAGAAAATGTCAAACAATCATATTTATTCTGTAATCTAAAAATTAGTGAGCTAACTAGCATATTTGTTTACATACACATACTAACATGCATACACCAAATTTTTTAAGCATAAAATATGCCCAACGGACAGTGCCTTTAAAATAACTATCAATTGCAAAGCCTCTTATTCTGGAACCAACTAAGATTTAAATAGAAAAGAAAAAATATTTCTACTTTCAGTGAAAATATACTATTTATTAAGCTGTTGGTTTGAAATATAATACTCAGACATTGAGTTCAGCAGTTGTGTCACTCTCAAATTGTCATATTAAGATAGCTATACTTCTTCACTTGACCTCCTTCAGCCATTAGATATGTCTCAAGATAAAATAAAATCTAATCTTTCATCCACTCATTTATACTGAATTTCAAACTATTTCAAGTAAACCTATACAAGCAATAACATGTCTCCCATGCAGACTACACCATTTATTAATTTTATTTGAACTAATACTGAATAATATTGTAAACTTTTTGTAGTCAGTCTACTGATTTTTAAAAAGCAATATTTTGAAACAAAATATCAGAATATTAGAAGTCTTATAGTTTTATATTTAACTGATTTAAAGAGATTACCATCCTTAAGACTATCTATAGCTAAAGCAAATACTATGCAGTCAAAATAGGAGTAAGAGATGAAAAATAAAATGTGCTCAACTTCTGTATGTTCAGTAGGGCATCTCAGTTTTCCATCTATAATTTGGTAATGTGGGCAAAATCAACCACTGAACCTTGCTAGTCTATCAATGTATCCATGAGTATTACTGACTATTTCGTTCAGCAGTGGTGCTCAACCATTTTGGCAGATGGGATGGATGAGCACTGCTCAAGCCATCCACAGACTGGATCCGGCTGATGGTCCTGATCTGGTATCGGGCAGCTGCAAAATGACCCCACCCAAATGTGTGGAGGGGGCAGGGGCATCCCAACTTCATCCTGGCCCTGCAGGGGGAGAATGGAGGGGCCTGACCCAGCTCCATGGGGGAAAGGGGTACAGCTCAGCCAGAACCCAGCCCCATGGGGGACATGATTCAGGCTGAACCAAGCCCTGTAGGTGGGAAAGGGTGTGGCTTAGTCCCAACCCAGCCCTGCAGGGGGAGGGGACATAGATCAGCCCTAACCTGGCCCTTGTGCAGGGGAGGAGCCATGGCCCAGCCTGCGGGGG
>NW_005841954.1:2994660-3040138 GCF_000455745.1 Alligator sinensis
CTTGCAGGAGGGGCAGGGAAAGGGGCTTGAGCCAGCCTCAACCCAGCCACACAGGGGAAAAGGGGTATGACTCAGCCCCAACCAGCCTGGGGGGGGGGGGGGGGGGGCCAGGATCACATGGCCCAACCTCATCTAGACATATAGGTGGAGCAAACTGGAGTGACTTGGCCCCAACCTGCTGCACAGGACTTGGGGTTTGGGCATTTGGCAGCAGGGAAGTGTGGCCATATATATTGCACTGCTCCCTGGCTGCAAAATTTTCCAATCCACCGGAAGACCTGCAGGCCGGAGTTTGAGTACCCCTAGCCTCCTGAATGGGTGGTGTGCAGCACTATTCCATGACAACACTTAATTATATGGAAGGTGGTGGACAGCTATGAGTCATTAGTGGAGGCAGAGAATGAATAACCTGGTTTCAGACATAATTTCTCTTTTATCAAATCTCAATATTCACGACTTCAAATTCTAAAGAAATATTCATCTGACAAATGGACTATACTTTGTAAATTCCCTGAAGCTTGGGGAAATGTCACTTGATACTTAGGATGAGAACTGAAGTGAATTTTAATTTTTCTTTTACTTTTGCGTCTTTAGTGCAGTGACCACGCAGGGATTCAGTATGTACAATAACTGTTGCCATAATAGCCAGGTGGTACAAGAACAATGAACATTCTTCCTGCAAATGTCATAGACAGGAAAATCAAAGAAAGAAAAGTCCATTTTTGGATATGACCTCTCAAATACCCAGAGACATTTTTAATAATGAAATGTTGGGCTTTTGCAGTATACCTATTCAAACCCTAAGGGAATTATAACAGAGATTGTATAGACACATTCAAATGATCTGGGAGAATTCTCCCACTTTGTTATCCTGGTAGAAAAACCTACCTAAACAGACAAATGCTGAACCCCTCAGGGGTAGAGAGCTCACAAAGCTGATGCTGTGCAGCCAGGCAGTCCCTATGCAAAAATCTCAACATGCTTTGTAGGCTCCCTCATTTTGCCTGGTGACAGATGGCACCAGTAAACAGGGCAGCCTTGATTAGCTGAACCAGGCTGCTCAGGGTCAGGCAGTCTCTATCTGAAGCACAATGTGGAGACTGTGAAAGAAGCATATTCTATTTCCTGCTTGACTAGAGCAGTCAAGTCCAGCAACTTGAGCAAGTCCAGCAAGTCCAGATTTGTTCCTACCAATACACCCTCTCCCTGTGTGAAGGGGGAAAGGGAGGAGGGAAAGGAAGCAAAACACCCTGGGAGAAAGAAGCAAAGCACCCTGGAATGCTAGAGGAATGTACTGTTTGTCTCAGAAGAGCATGTGTGCAAACACTCGCTTGCCCAAGAGAGATCTTCCCAGGAGTGATTTAATACTAGTTGTTCTGCATTTTTTTTCCTCTCATAGCAGACATTTGCTCTGACAGAAAAATCCTGAACATCCTAAGCATATGGTTGTGATTTCTACTAGGAAGGAAGCAACTCTTTCAAGAACAACTGAATGTCTCTATGTGGTCAGATCCTACAAGTAATCATAATCACTAAAATCACCTGCCAATAGGATTTTGATGTTATCTATATTAATATTCATACATTATAAAATATTTATATTTTATACATTAACTGATATTAATACAGACACAACACTTATTTACAGCCTAAAAAGAAGGAAAGAAGGTTATTAAACTTACATTGACTCTGAGCATATTTTGATACATTAAAACACATCTGCCTATTGGCACTGCTGCAAAAAAAAAAGAGAATGGGGTCCCTGAATTAACTTTCAAAATACATGAGAAAATGTCACTTTACAATGCACACAAAATGAATCCTGCTAAATGTTTTCATTCCATTAAATAAGCTGTAACGAAAAGCAAGTAAAACAAAAATACCTGGTGTCCAGCCATTATTTGTTTCAAAACATTTTCATAACATACTTCATCCATATAATTCAGCTGCTGCACCTGGAAAGTAAAAAGTGACATATCACAAACTAAAATTGAAAGTGTTTCTTTACACTAGTTAAAACGTACTATTACAACTGTCAAAAAACCCATCTAATGTGTGTTTGAGAAATAAAATATAACTTCTAAAAACATGACAGAATATCAAATAGCATCACTTGTTTGCATACTATTATCATAGATTCATGGAAAATTGTGGTTGGAAGGGACCTCAGGAGGTCATCTAGTCCAACCCATACTCAAGACAGGACTATCCCCAACTAGATCATCCAAGCCAAACATCTGTCTAGCCAGGTCTTAAAAACCTACAAGGATGGAGAGTCCACAACCTCTCTAGGTATCTGTTCCAGTGTTTTACTACCCTCCACAGGAGAAAATTGTTTCTAAATACCTAACCTAAATTTCCCTTGTGGCACCTTGAGACCATTGCTCTTTGTTTTGTCATCTCCCACCACTGTGGGCACTTTAACTCCATCCTGTTTGAAACCACCCTTCAAGGAGCTGAAGGTTGCTATTAATTCCCCCCTCCATCTTTTCTTCTGCAGACTAAAAAAGCCCTATTCCCTCAGCCTCTCCTCAGAAGTCAGAAACTCTCCTGGGAGTGATTTAGCCCTGGTTGTTCCCAGGATATTTTTCTGGGGGGAAAAGCATGACCATCTGTACACCTGTAGTTTTTCCTGGAAGAGCATTAACAATCTGAGGAGGAACTGAATGTCTGTATGAGGCAACAGTTAAACCAAAGTAAGTGCATCAGAATCATATATAAATACATTCATGTATTCACCATATTAAGGACTTTTAAATAAAGTATTTTTACTTGCTATTTATATAGCAACAGCTATGGATATAGGAGGTAAAGAATAGCATTTCAGAAATAACAACCGACACAGATTAGAAAAATAGTTTCACCACTTTAAATTCAGCTGTTTCATACAAAGGAACTAGAAATTCCTTTGGTATGCTTTTAACATGGTCTTCACTAATCTCAAAACTGGTACTGTTCTTGCTCTCTAATTCTGGCTTTCTCTCTGAAATACACAAGTTTAATATTTCCCTTTTAGCTGTTATCAATCAAAATCCATCTTACTACATATAATGGCCAAATTAATCAGTGATAAAATGGTAAAATTTAAACAGCTTCCACTGATGTTTCCATAAAATTCATGGAATAGGCGACAAAAATTATGCACAATTTTGAATCAGAAGTAGTAATAAAATATGGTTTTAGTTAAAAAGAGGGAATTTTGAAAGCAGTTCTTTTTTTAAAATTATTATTCCACATAAAAGAGTATTATAGCCTTTAGGCACAATTAATGAATTTAATTATATCTACTGCAAACTTAAGATTTATTCAAGTTAGATAAGAACATCTAATTTTGTGTGTATCAAACAGCCTTGCTCATATTCAAGACCAGACAAAGTTTAAACAACATTAAGGTTGTGACAAACCATAATGAAACAGGAATTCCAAGTCAGAGCTGGCATCCCATAACTAGATTGGCTCATTTAAGGGGAAAAACAAGACACATGATAGATAAATTAAATCTCCAGCAATCACCAAGATATAAGCAGTGAAATGTACATTATAATGACTAACTCAGGGGTGGGCAAAATGGTGGATCCAGCCAGCAGCTAGACTCCTTTTCCCATCGGCCCCTGCCCGAGATGCTGGAGACATTTTCCATGAAGATCCCAGTAGCAGTGGTGCTGTGACAGTGCTGCTGAGATAGATACTGACCCCAGCAGCACTGGCAGAGCGCACAGCTGGGTAGGGAGATAATCCACGGCTGGGGCTGGGATCTTGCAGTGGTGATGGCATGGTCTAGAGCCAGGGCAGAGCCATGATTCTGGAGCCAGGGCAGAGTCTGGGACATGCAGGCAGTGGATCACAGCTCTGCCCCAGCTCCAGACTACACTGTTACTGCCACAAGATCCCAGTCTTGGAGCAGCATCCTGCCCAGCTGTGCACCCTGCCAGTGCTGCTGGGGCTGGTCTCCACAGAAACCCTGACCTTGTGCTATCACAGGCCTGCCACCGCTCCTGGGATTTCCCTGGAAACTGGCTGCAGGGACACGGGCAGCAGCTGCTGGGAAACTGTGCGCGCCGCGGGCCTGTGGGCCAGACTTTGCCCACTCCTGGACTAACCACATAATTTTTAGAAAAAGGAAATTTAACATCTGTAATATTCAGAATTGCTGAAAGAATGGTGAAACAAAGCTTTAAAGGAGAAAATACCTTTAAAAAAAATTCCAAACTTCTAAAATTGGGGTCTTAGATAAAATAGCCCAGTCAGGGGTGGATAGGGTAGGAATAGCACAGCTCCAGGGCTGGAGCAAACAACCTGGCTTTCCCAGCTGAAGGGCTGCACTGCGATTGCATACTAGTGTTCACAAGATCAGATTAACCCCTTCATAGATCACATTAACCTGATCTCAATCTAGTTAGTTACCCACTCAGGTGAGCTACCTTACATTGGGAACATTTAAAGTTAGTTCACCCCATTTGGGGGGCAATTTAAGCCCTCTACACTATTGTGCATTTAGATCAATCTAACATTAGGTCAATGTAAATGTAATGCCTGTATGTACCCTATGCTGAGTTCAAATATCAAGGTTAAAATATGAATGGACAGATAATCAGCAAGAGCATATAGTTAAATTCTAAAATCCAGATTAATTTTATTTATTTTTTTAATTTTCATCTTGTAGCCCATGGCTGTTGCCCAAAATAGAAATGACAAATTACTTTATTAACTTTTCTTATAGTTTCATAAACATAAATGCCTGTCTTATAACACATGGAGTGCTAATGACTGTGGTAGCATAATTTCAGTGAAAAACTTGCCTTTGAAGCCAAGAGTAGATGCCTTGTCAGTCTGTACCGTTCAAATAAGTGTTTAAGAGGTTCCATTCTCAACACTGACAGAAGTCTCTGTTTAAGTTTTAAATTCTTTGGCATAAGGGCCAGAGTTTATTTTGTATTTTGAACAGCACTGAGTATGCTGTTACTGCTTACAGTTATTATTTGGAGGGAAGGGAAGCACTTAACAACACACAAATATGTAGAGAAATATAAATAAAACACATTTTTAATCTGACAATAACAGCTTAAAGTCTGACAGCAAACTCAATAAATAGAACATATATAGACATATATACATGATTGAATGGCAATACTGAGACTAGAAGCCAGTCTAATTGTTTTGAAAGGAGAAGCCATCTTCCATCTTAAATCATTTTCTTTTTCCAAGGCGTATACCACATAATATTTAGAGAACAAACTGAAAATTGTAAAAAGGAATCATTGCCTTTACTTATTCTCCATGATACATCCACTCCAAAAATACATGCACAGTTGTATAAAGGAAAGCTTTACAGTTCTCTAGACAGTCAAATCTTTAAAAAAACTTTAATAAATGACATACATAAAAATCTTTTTATCCTTTTGGCAGTCAACTTCTAGTGAAACCACTCTTAAACCTAACTGGATCATACCTGCAGAATGAAGTGCCCTCAGTTAAAACTAAAAAATGTCTTACAGTTATATTCCACAATTTATCATTTCACCATGTGTATCATTCAGAGATCAAAAAACAGTTGCGTTTTACAGCTTCTTAAGCCCCAAATAATCTAGGATACAGAATTGGTTTCCTAATATAAAAATCAATCATGGTACAGGCGCCCCCCAAGAAAAATCTCAGCTAGGACAAATTTACAAGTTTTGGATAAAGAAATGTGAAGTTTCACATCTCCAGCAGCTTTCCAATTTTTTTTCCAATCACTTTAGACATGTCTGAAGCTGTTCAAGCCTAAAATAAACATTTTTCTTATTTTGAACCAGGGCAGTCTAGTATGGTTGGGAGCTTCACATTATGCCAGTGTGTGGCCCCTGGATCAGACACCACAGGAGCCATAGGTGATGTCAGCCCCACAGGATCCCCCTCCCCCCACCCACCCACCCACCTCTGGCAATACCAGTGGCAAACACTCCACTTGGGTCTCCGTAGAACTACGGGAGAGCCAGCTGTAGGGGATCATGGGCTGTATGCTTGCCCCTCATGGCCTACCAATTGGACAGCCTTGTTTTAAACAATCGGTACCTCAACAAATACTGTTCCAGCTTTATTCCTTCAACACTTTTCCTACATTCTCCTTATACCTAATCCTTTTTCTTGGTATCAGTCTCCTTCAGGCAGTGATAAACCGCTGCTACTGGCTCATAGTATTTACTTATGCTTCTGTTTTCAATAGATTCTGTTTTCTTGTAATTCTGACACTGCAGTGTCTGTCATTGGGCTAGATTGGTTTTTACAATATATGCCTTAACCAGAGACATTGCCAGAATTGTTTTGAAGTAAACTATCATTTGGTTGACTATCATTTTTCTTAATAAATAAATAATATATCATTTTGTATGAGGATTAGTTCAGTTTAGTCAGATAAGTAGTTTTCAACCTATTATAGATTCCTAAAAGGAAAACTTTCTTCATGCAACAGTTAATGTTCTTTTATATATGCTGCTGGGTTCAACCAAACCTTCTTAGCAGCTTTTATAACAGGAGATTTCTCTCATGTATACATTAAATGTGTCACCTAAACTGCGCAAAGTGGGACAGATTACAAGAGTTCCCATTTTATGTGTAGCCAAGCTAGGAAATTACTCAGTATTTTCTGGTGCCACAATAAAGCTTGTTCTAACAAACGAGTAAAAAATAAAAAGCTACTTACAATTTTGGAATTTAAAGTAAATTCTTATTTGTTGAAAGGAATGTACAGTTTAGGTATGAGATAGGCACACTGTTTCTCTCCCCATAGAAATGTAGAAATCTATCAGTTTAAAGAAAATAATGCAACGGTATATATAGGGGTACTGAGTTTAAATCTACAGAGTACATTTCCCACCTCATATTGATCTGCTTTTAATCTCACAATTTTGGAGAGACTGCCACTTGTTCACAAGCTCAGAAACTAATAGGATTATGGTCTCAATCTCTCTCCTTTAACTACATATTCTATTAGGATTTGGGATTTTGATGCCTAATATCTTAAACTCCTGTATTTCCATTTAAAGTCCTATCAATCAATTGGTGTCTAAAACCAACCCTGGAGCCTGGAGAGTGGAACAATCCTTGATTTTGCCCAATAGCTCTTTAACATTTAGTGGGAACCAAATTTTGATATAAATGTTTGTGTGTTCTAGCTTTATGTAAACAGAAGACTACTATCTGCAGAGATAATTATTTTATACTTTCTTTGACTACTTTTATTTTTTGCAGAGGCCAAAGTGCATACCTATTCCTCTGATCAGTCATACAATGAGGAATGCTGTCTTGGGTTTACAGCTAGGGAATAAAAATGACAGAGAGCTGGACTAAGTGACGTCATGAAGTCCCTTCCAGCTCTACTTTCCTATGATGTTATGAACCTATCACATTAATCAACATCAAAACTCTGTTGCTGTACAGTGCAGATCAAAACCAGTTTGTTTTACATAACCAAAGAGAAAAAAATCACAGTTCTATCAGCAGCTTTTAAGTATGTAATGCGTATACTAATACCGAATCATCTGTCTACCATGTTTTCCCCTGAGAATGATTATTCCCTAATTGTATCACTCTATTGTTAGTTTTTATTTTTGTAGATATAGACATTCCAGTCATTTCCCAATGCCAGTACCAATGGAATGGCTTTCTTCTTCCACTTTAAAGTTATAAAGCTCAGTCCAATTTGATTTAAGGAAACTTCTCTTTTTTAATGACAGGGTAGAAATAAATTGAACATTCAAATAAAATGATAAGAAATTATTTTAAAAAGCAACAATAATATGACTGAACATACTTGAAGCAATTAATGAAGGTTAAAACACACACATCATAATAAGTAACATATGGCAAACTATCCTTGGGTGTACAAGCTTGAAATGAAACTCTACAGTTGTAAAATACCTTTCTTTTCTACATGGCAGATGGAGTGGACTATTTAAAGACCTTAATAAAAAAGTCATTGTTCACTTCAAACAAACAAACAAACAAACAAACAAACAAACAAACAAACAAACGTGTTATCAAGGTAACCCCTAAAATTACTTTTGACTGAAAATAAAATTTAAAAGACTAGTATGATATTCTAAAAAGGCAGTCTGACAAATATTTTGGGGTACAAAATACTGTCCTTTTAACTTACTTTGGTTTAACAATCAGACCATAAGTTATATGGAAATTATTTCCAAATCAATTCACTTGAAGTTGTTTATGGCCAAGGACAGGCATCCATTTACCAATAAGAATTTCACTTAAATTCTCTGAAATACTTACTGTTAGAAAAATAACCCACATGAATTACAGCCACCTGGGTGGAGAGGTACACAAGACAGCTCTACAGCCCAGGGCACTAGACAGCTGCTCATTGAGCCACCCCTGCCCTTAAAATAAGTCGTCACTTGATAGCACGTCCTCTCCTCTCCCTCAGAAGGGAGTAGGCTGTCAAATGTAGTCCCTTTGGGCAGGTCCACACATGCAGGCATGCGCGCTTCCAACAGCTCAAATAGAAGCGGTGCAAATATGAGCTGCGGCTTTTTGCCTCAGCACACATGCCCAGACACGCACTTTGGTGTGGGGCAAATTGTGCCACTTGGGGCAAAATAACCCTGCCTGGCTCCTCCTGGATGTGCAGCCAGGGGGAGCTAGAGGACGGTGCCTGCACCTGTGCTGGCCCCAGCAGTATAAAAAGCTGCTCTGGCAAGTAGCTCAGGGCTACTCACTCTGAGGAGCTTCTGAGGCCTGGCCAGTTGGTACCTAGGGACACTACCCCATCTGCAAGCTGGACTGCTGAAGGAGCCCTGAGAGCTCCCTGCACCCTCTGCAGCAGTCTGGCAGTGGGGTCTGCTGCCTGGCTGTGACCTGCTGCCACCTGCAACAGCATGTGGCCCCAAGGCTGCATGCCTGCCAGACCCAGATGGGGGCAGCATGGCCGTTAGAGGCATCTGCACCTCTGGTTGCACCTCTGGGATAGTTGCTAGTGGGCTGTGGCTGCAGTTGGCCAATGTGCGGCACTACTGCCATGTGTGCCACCACCTAGCCATGTGGGCAGCCGTCACCTGGAAGATGTTCTCAGTGCGGTGGCCTGCTTTGAACTGTCAAAGCATGTCCTTCTGGCCCCAAGTGGCCAGGAGATCATCCATGTCCAGCTGGGTCCCAGATGCCAGATCTGAGCAGGCTCCTCTGCCTGGATCCTGCCATTTGCCTCACTAGCAGGAATTCTGGTGTTCCCTATTTCAAAACTGTAAAATCCCTGATAAAAAAAAAAATCCCAGTCACCTTTAAAATACCCCCAAATCCATGTTTTTCCACAATTAAAACAAAAGACCACTGTATATATATACAGATATAGAAATATATATATATATACACATACATACAGAGAGAGAGAGAGAGATCAAATCAATTTTAAAGCAAAAAAGAAAATCAGAGCTACCCTTACCTCCTTTGCTCACCAGGACGTGCAGTGCTGAGCAGCACTGACATACCAGTGCCCTACCCGTCCTCTGCCCCTCACTCCCAACCCACAGGCTGTCCCCCACCCCAGTCCCCTCGCTCTAAACCCACTCACTCCCCTGGCCGATCCCAGCTCCAACTCACCCCCCCCCAACCCGTCCCCAGCATCCTCGCACTCACCCGCAGTAGCAGCAGCCATCAGGGCCGCTCAGGGCCTCATGCCACAGTCCCCACCGCACGTCAGAGGGCAGCGGGGCTCAGCCCCACTGCCTGGCACCCATGCTGCCACATTGTGGGATTGCAGCCCAGCTCTGCAGGGCACTATGTGGCGCCACATGCTCTCTGGTAGCTCGGGGCTACTGCGGCTGCAGGACGGGGAGAGTGGCCCACCACCCTTCCCATTCTACTGCTGGTACAGAGACAGGGTGGACCCCGTCAGGCTGGGGGGCACATGCCCGCCTGTTCTCCCTGCTCCCACTATGGCTAAATGTACACACACACACGCGCAGCCCAGTCCTGCCCCCACTACCTCCAGCCCAACTGGAGGAGGGGCCACACTTCCAGCTCCCAGGGAAGCAGATGTGAAAGCCGCAGTTTTAAACTTGGTGCCAGAAATGGGTACCAAGCTTAAAACTGCGGCTTTCACTTCCCTGCTGATGAGGATCCCAGGGCCAGAGCCCCAAATTGGTAGGGGCCCCTGGGCTCGTGCCCAACTGACCTGTGCATTAATCTGCCTATGGCTTGCATGTCTGGATATGGCCCATGGGGCCACGAATCAGGGTGGTGCTGCACAGTAGCATGAAAAGCACAGGGGATGGCAAAGCTGATAGGGGGTAACATCCCTATCCCTAGTTTTCAGCTCCTAGGACTTGGCAGTCCCTGCTCCTGCTGAGCACCTGGCAACAAGGGCGGCAACAGGAAACCAGTGGGCAACTGAGTTTAGCATCAGGTTCCTCAAGCCCAATTCCTGGCCCCTAGAGCTTTGCAATATGCACCCCAGACTGCCCAACTGGGAGGTGGGAGCAGCAATGAGAAAAATGTCAAAAGCTGGCAAAGCACCCCCCGCCCCTCGCCCCCACAGTGTGGTCTGTCCACAGTTTGGGGAAGAGACTTCGGATGTGGCTGTTGCTGCTCCCCTTCCTTCCCAGACCAGATTGGGCGAGGAAGGGAACGGGGAGGAGGATGCATACAAGCATCCATTCAAGTGAGAGAAACTCTCATGAGAACTTCCAGGTTGATATCTTCTCCCAGAAGGGGGATATTTCCTCCAAGAAAAAATTCAGTGAACGCTTGTACACTTCTCATTTCTACCAGGAAAACAGCAATTGTCACTGTAGAAATGTAATAGCCGTATGTGACCTACATTAGTTCTTTTGTAAAAGTAGTATTTAAGTCTCAAATATACTCAAGCCATCTGACTGATTTATGATTTTCTAAAGTAAGCATTATTTTTACAGGAACTGAATGACTTGGTTATATTTCCAAATTGGGAAGAATCATAGAAAGTAAGGATTGGAAGGGACCTCAGGAGGTCATCTAGTCCAGTGTTTCTTAACTGGTGGGTCACGACACAAAAGTGGGTTGCAATAGTATTTGAAAGGGTCAGGAGGAAGTCCCAGAAAAACCCATTAAAGCGTCAGTTTCCCCTTGCAGACTGGCAGCGTTTCAGCCTGCAAGAGGCTGCTTGGGATGATTGGAGGCAGCGGACACACATGCATCTGTATGAGCAGATCCACGTGGCCAGCATACAGTGAGGCCAGATTGTGGGAGTAACTCCAGCCACTGGACACAGGTAAATATATGGGGAGAAAGAGATGCAAGTCTAGGGGACTATCTGGAGGGCTGGGGTGTGCGTGCGTGCATGGCTGTGTGCGTACACATATGTACCTGCCGGTGCTAGGGATGGTGGCCAGGCATGGCACTGCGACAGGGCAGGGAGATCAGGGGGAGAAAGCACCTGGCCCTTTAGTTGGGGAAGGAGCTAGGGGTGGTCCTTTGCAGCGGAGAGCTGTGTGCCTCGGCTGGCAGCATGGAGCCAGTGCCCATGCACACAGGGGCCTGCACTTGCTGCTCGCACTCCAGCCCAACCAGAATAGGAGCAGCTGAGGGCCCCCTCTGACAGTTCCTCATGTATCGTAACAGCAAAACAAATCAATATATAATATGTATTCCTAGAAAAAGGAATACTGAAATGAGAGATCCAGGCCCCTGGAAGACATTAAATTCATTGCATGATTAAATATATAGAAGCAAAATGTTTTAATCGTGCAATAAATTATAATATGGTACATATTCAAACCATTTATCTCACAATTAAAATGGCAAACCAGCCACAAAGATGCTCCATAATGAAACATCTATGGTTTATATCACACTAATGTGAACATGTGACTCATTAGTTTAATGATACACATATAAAGTTCTTGGCTCATACAGAGCCTTGCACCAGCAAGCCAGACACCTCCTATGAAAGGCTCTTACAAACATGCAATGAGCCATTCAAAGATACAGGGCACTAAGAGGAGGGAGCAGGAAACTCACTGCTTCTTATGTGCTGGCAAGTTGAAAGGGAGGGTGTGCAGCCTTGAATCAGAGTACTGTTCCGTAGTACTAGTAGCCTGAGTTCCAACAAATGTGTGATGGGATCTAAGAAATTTAATTTCAGATACCCAAAACTATATTCTGCCATGCCAGATCTTGATAAAATTCCTGTGATCCAATTGTGAGATTAAATTAACATCTGCCAGGAGTCTCAGAATAAATCAACTTCTAAGACTTTGGCAAGGTACCTCATTAGCTGATGGCAGTAATTGCTTTTAATCAGGGGACAACTTTTATTAACTGTTAACAAATACACTGTTAAATGGGGAAAGAGAAAAGGAGATTAACAATATTTAACCACTTTGGAAATTTAAAAATTTCAGTCTAAATGCTAAAAATAAGCCTGTACTTATTTATTAATATTTTTTTAAAGAACTTGAAATGCTACATGAAGAGAAATAGCTGCATCAAAGAATAAAAACCTGTCAAATGTATAAATGGTTCCATTTATAAAGCAACGTCTTAGAAAACATAACTGCATATAATATAGTTCAAATATATTAGTGAACATATACCTTATTTGTGGTCTTAATCCCTATAAATGTCTGTCCAAGCGGCACAGGTCGAAAACGAGCATCAAAGTAGAAGAGTCCAATATATGGATTGACATGAAGAAAGTTGGCAACATCAAGATAATTGGGTAAAGTAGCTGACAGGCCCAAAATCCTAATCATACTCTGTGTTGATTCAACCTATAAAAAATTAAATAAATCATTTAGATATGAATAATTAAACAGTTTAAGTTAGGTAATAGTAAAAGTAAATGATTAAAAATATTCCTTGTAAAAACCAGTCATATAAGCAACAAACTGTTTAAGCACAAGAACATCAAACTCCGGTTGGCAATTCCTGTATCATCTTTAAAACAATTCTAATATACATTCCTATTAAATCACTTTACTGTACTTTTACTAACATTTATAGTGGTTTCCTAGCAAACATTGCTGTCTTCCAAAACAATGACTTTAAAAAGGGATATCCAATTTTACTGGGAAAGGTAAAGAAGAGATGCTTTAAGTGTCATTTTGCAAACAATCCAGGCCAGACCACAATCCTGAGTTTATGAATGCAAAAAACAATAACCAAGGTAACCTAGCAGAGTTTTATTTAAGTGGTTAGTTCATTTATAACTAGGGACCTACTGAATTTGTAGTTTTGCGGATTTCACAGAAACTATGAAGTCCATGAAATCAATCAACAACAACAAAACCTTAATAAAAATCAAATGCTGGCTCCACAATGGGAGCCAGCTCCTCCACTGCCAAGAGGGGAAGGCACTGGCTGGCAGGGTGGAATGAAGGGCAGCTGGAAAAATAGCAGCTGCCCCTTCATCCTTCCTCCCCCTGCCAGGGCCTCTCCACCAATCAGTGCCAAGAGGCAGCCAGCAGTCAAGATGGCAGCTGGACCCTCGCCCCTCCTCCCTGGACTAGGTCTCTCCACCAATCAGCATGGAGGAGAAAGGCTCCCAAGAAATAAACTTTATGCTATGATCAAACCACAAAGTCCTCCCATAATTTAGTCTCCTATTTTAACTGAATTGCCCCGATAATATTTATTCTCTAATATTCATCCATATGAATGTCTTTTCTGTGCAGAATGTTTTGATGCCTGTCATCACATTACCTAGTGCTTCATGTGACAAATACTCTCTCCTTATAAACAGAAACAATTGTTAAATACAATTTACTTTACTATTCAAGTTTAGTTTTTCTAAGTTAAAGCAATATTTAAAGGAGCAAATCAGTTAAACATTTTTTTTAAATTGCGAGTTTGCATCATATGCTTTGTATTATGATTTTCCTTCAGGAGGACAGTAGAGATTTAAAGATTTTTGTAAAAGGAGAGCCATACACAAAAATTCAATTATGTGGATTATTTCATTGAGAAAATCCATGTTAAATATCACATTCTATGATTCTAACTCCTATGACACATTTCGACACACCGACAAAAGATTCATTATAGCAGATAAATGAAGACTCATTTTTTAGAAGATATGTTAGGAAAAGACTAGGGTTTTCAGAAATGAGTGGGAGGAAATTTTCACAAAATTGTGTGTTTCTGGCAATATTTCAGTTAACCGGTCATTGAAAAAAAATGTTGGAATGATTGGAGGCCGCAGACACACATGCATCTGCACAGGCAGATCCACATGGTCAGCATACAGCGAGGCCATGTTGTGGGAGCAGCCCCAGCCACTGGACGCAGGTAAGTATAAAGGGAGCAAGGGATTGAAGTCCAGCGGACTATCCAGAGCGGGTGGGGGAGAGGATGTGTAGAATAAGATCTTCGCAGGTAGTGGATTATTCCATATTGTATCTGCAAACTGGTGGTAGGAGGATTGGTGGTTTCCCCCCTCAGTTTCCTCTGAAAAAGCTACTTCATATTACAAGTATTTAAACATCAAACAGCAATTGTTCCAGCTGTACAACTTCCCTTTCAAGAGCTTCTAAAGAATATAGCAAACTTTTTAGGAAGCTAAATCGTTAAGTGGTAATACCTCTCCACTTCCAACTTTTCATCTGTCATACATTCTTGGATGACTAATCTGCCTCAAACTCTCTCTTCCAAAATCTGAATTTTAATCCTTTCCTCTCCTTTCTTTATCCTCTACAAACTACCAGGTGTTCTGAATCTGAATGCTTTCCCTGCTTCAAATGTTGCTGAGAATTGGCAAAAGACTGTTCCGTCTGCATCTTTCCAGGTTCATGGAAAAATGAATATTTTGTTTATAGAACAAACAGGTGTATATGCATTCATATGCATGTGTGTACACTGTCTTCTAAGGGTGGGTTGAATACTCTATTTAGCAAAAAAAAATGTATTTTTATGGCTACTGAAACTAATCATAATATTTGACTCAAATTAATTAAATGGTGTCAAATATATGGAAGTAAATTTTGTTATAAATATCTTAAAAGTAAGCAGAAGTGAGTCCTTTATAAATGTATAAGATGAAAAGAGTCTGAAGATATCACAAAGCTTCCATTAACATGACCATCCTTTTGCTAAAAGGATTCAGTTTAGGCAGCTTGTCCTATGTGCTTATCATGCATATAGTCTGTGTTTGGGGTATTCATTTTGTGCACATTTAAGTCACAGTCTCACACACACACACACACACACACGCACACACACACACACACACACACACACACACACACACTCCTGTGTTATTAACTCTCTTTAATCTTCAATTGGTTTCTTTGATGTCCTTGTATTATGGGAAATGAGAGATTTTAAGCTAAAAACATATTTTTACGTTATTCCAGAGCAGTAAGATTTTGAAATATGGAAAAGTGTTTTAACTGATGTAACAAGCCCTTTATGCCATATTGATAATCAAAAGACTTCCTTCAAATGTCAATAAAACCAAACAAAAGGTACTTTGAGATAGTAAACAGCACCCCCAAAATGTTTGGAACCTATAAATGAGCAAGTCAATATGGTCCAAAGCATGATTTCATTGATAGTGAAACTTCAGTTCCAAAAGATTTAGTTTAGTCCTGCAAACATTTGGCCCATGGAATCAATCTAGCAGTGGCTGTGGCCTGCTATAGAATCTGTGGTTCTGGGGGCCCCAGTGTACCCCACCAATGCCTACTGGTGGCAAAGGGGAGAAGGGGAGCAAATAAGGGTTCTGCCACCACTGCCACATGATTTGGAACAGATTTGGCTGTCAAGGAGCCCAAGGTGAATTTGACACTTTTGATGTAACGGATGTTGATGCATGTGTGGCAGCTGTGCACTAGCTAATAATTTCTCTGAGTTCCACAAAGATGAGCAAGTACCTGATTTTCTGCCTGACTGTATCCATCAAATATTACTTAGATTGCTTATAAAACTAAGGATTCAATAATTAGAATGCTTAAAGTCTAGTCAAAGCAAATTAAATGTGTCACGATTAATATGGAATGTTTAAATGTTCTTGTTAGGTTTTTGGTTGTAGCTGTGTTGGTCTAAGGACATAGGCAGGCAAGGTTTTTTGCGTAGATGTGATATCTTTTATTAGACCAACTGAGTAGTTGGAAAAAAAGTTCTTAGCAAGCTTTTGGGTGCAAACACCCTTCCTTCAGGCATCAGGAGTCTCTGCTGTTTCTGAGACTCCAAGGAATGAGAGAAGCTAAAAGTGTGACAGGATGTCAGTGAGAATGTAAATAGGAAGAAATTAGAAAGACAAAAGGTAAAGCAGGGAAGGGAAGGGGGAAAAAGCTGGGGGGAAAAGCTCAAAGGTAGACACTCTAGTGATAGTAATGCAAAGCAAAAAAAAAAAAAGAGGCAGGCTGTAAAAGAGGAAGTAGCTGAAAATTGTCTTTCTAATTTTTACCTTTGGCTCCCCCCCCTCCTTTCCCGCTTTACCTTCTGTCTTTCTAATTTCTACCTATTTACATTCTCACTGACATCCTGCCACGCTTACAGTTTCTCTCATTCCTTGGAGTCTCAGAACAGCAGAGACTCCCTATGCCTGAAGAAGGGTGCTTGCTAAGAACTTTTTTTCCAACTACTCAGTTGGTCTAATAAAAGATATCACATCTACTCAAAACACCTTGCTTGCCTAAATATTTGTTACAAGACAAACAGGAGCTAGATAAGAAATAACCTTCTCAGAAAAAATGAAGAAAGGTTTATTTCATGCAGAAATCCCACTGATTTGGTATATACAAAGTATTAATTTATCACCCTCATCAAAAAAATATCTGTTGAGGCAAAGTGTTTTATGAAGTGATAAGGTAACAAGGATGTTACAGTTATGGGCAAATTTGGTGATGGAGGTGATACACACAACAGTGTAGGAAGTCCACTAATTGCTTCTCTTTGTATTTTGCATGAAAGTTAGATAGTCCTAATGGACCATCATGTCCTACAGGAACTATCTTCATTCACAATGGCCCTACATTTTATCCTGTTCATCACAGCATTGATGTCATCTATTCAGTTACCATCAGGTCTTCCAATTCTTAGACTCTCTTCCATCAGGCCAGAAAGCATAACTTTTTCTCCAAAGAACCATCTCTTGTCCTACAATCAAAGAAATGCACTGTCCTTTTCTGAATGCGGCTTTCTAAAATAAGATAAACGCTAATCTTCTGAAGAATTTATTCAGTAATTTTAAAATTTTTTTTTGCCAGAGACCTACAGCAGTCTTCAATTAGCCCATAAGTTTAAAGGCATCTCTCCCTCTTCTCATTTCTTTTTAATGCCCAGGATTGAGAATCATTAAGTCATAATCGAGAAAACTGCCAGCTTCAAATCTCCCAGTTTATGATCTACAATCTTTTCAACTTGTGTTCATGTTCTACAGGGCTTCATGTGGAATAGTTAGCCTCAATTTGATGTCTTCTTCACTTGTTTCCTTTAATTTTTACCATAGAAGTTTTCAAAATGTACCATCATTTCAGGAATATCCCTAACAGATATCACCTTGTTATTTGAATCATGCTCATCATTAGGCAACATAATCTTTGTCTGCCTAATATTGAATAAAATCTTTCTTGGCACTAACTACTTTCACTCTGCTTAATAATGTTTGTGTTTTTCTCATACCTCCATAAATAAGCATAGTGTCATCTGTATAGTATAAATTTTGAGGCTGCTGCAGAGCAGTTTAAGTCCACCTTGAAAATCTTGTAGTTTTCAGAATACATGTTGAAAAACTGCTGCATCCTCAACAAACCACCTGATCAATCTGACCCATCTTTTTAAAATCACTGCTTTTTGAAAACACACAACTTTATCAGCTTTATATGTCTAGAAAATCCCATTGTGCACATTGCTTCCCTCAACAGCTCATGATGAATACAGTCAAAGGCTTTTGTATAATCAACAAAACAAATACAAGAGGTACTTTAAATTCATGACATTCTTCAATAAGGTTTTGTAGGTTAATGATTTGATTCCTTTCTCTTTTCAGAAACCACCTCTCTTGATGGCTACTATCTCCTCTCTTTTCTTAGACAGCCTATTGTTGCTAACATTAAGATTTTAATTGCATAGTTTATTGAACTGATAACCCAATCAACTTGCACTCTTAAATGACCATTTTTAGGGACTGGTAGAAACATAGACAACTTCCAATTTACAAGACAGTCTTAAAAATTCAACACCTACTGGCATACCCTTCCATAAGTTTACATCTCCTTCTCCACAGTCCCATTGGTATGTCAGCAGCCCCAATTAATTTGTCAAACATCATCCTATACTTCACATCTAATGGGTAGATAGTCTAGTAACCAGCTGCTTCCTGTCTATTAGATTTTGATGTTCATTATAATTCTGCAAGTCTTCACATCTCACTTTTATATTTTTATTTGAAATCAACAGAAAACCATGATAGTTGTTTACAATGGACTTGGTTGCTTTCCTTTTCCCTGTTATCTATTTATAGTATTAAAACATACTTCATATAATTTTGTATTTTCCAATCATTCTATATCACTCTTCAATTATAAAAAAATATTTTATTTCTTTCTTTTTAATAGTCTCAACAGTTAGGTTCTGCAGGTTATCTAGTCCCCTGGCTTTGACCTTTCTGCATGTTGTACTAGGTTTCTTGCCCTTTCCATTACCCACAGACATTTTTTATTTTTTTTGTTTAGGAATACATAATTCAGCTTATCCTTCACTACCTCCTCACACCATTATAAAAAGACCCAAGTACAGAAACATATACAGAGAAAGCTCAAGCTTATCCTTTTATTAAAGGTCAAAAATAACATCTTCTGAATAACAGGAATATAACAGATATACATTCAAAAGTCTTGCTTCAGGTAGTTGGATGAAAAAGCACCTTCCAGGTAAACATGTACAATAGTAAAAAGCCTGAAACAATGGAAAATATCCCTATTATTAAAGAGCTTAGTTTCATGAAGTAAATTATACTCTAAATGAGAAAATAAGATCATTCAACGGGGGATCATTTTATACATAACAACACTGCTGCAACTACTAGCACTGTATTTGCTAAACTGCAAAAATCAGAAGCCTGAAAGAAAAGGTATCTGAAGGAGGGCTAGAGGAACTAGCAAGCCAAGCTTCAAAAAGCTGAAGACAGAGAGGCAGAAAGAAGTGAATAAAAAGAAGAAATAATTTATTATGACAAAGAAGGTCAGAAAGAAGGAAAAATGGCCAAGTGGAATAGGGGTAGAAAAGCTACCAAGATGAGAAGAGATTAGTATAAGACAAAATGGATGAAAGATCCACTAAACAAATTCCCTATTTACATATAGAAATGTTAGGCATCAATCACCTCTATGAGGTGGTTGTAAAGACAAACAGTACTTCCCCAAATTTGG
This sequence comes from Alligator sinensis, assembly GCF_000455745.1. NCBI lineage: Eukaryota > Metazoa > Chordata > Crocodylia > Alligatoridae > Alligator > Alligator sinensis. The sequence goes on from NW_005841954.1 coordinate 3,014,001, forward strand.
TAGATCTGGTCAGACAGTGATGTGCAGTGTCTAATGTGGCAGGTAACTATTATCATCCTCTAATCTGGAGCAAAAACTCTTTGAGACACACCACTGTTTCTCACGTACAGCCTCACATTGATATATAAGGCTGTTTAAGTAATATAAACAAATATCATATCCAAGAAACACAATGTAACCAAGTAATGAAGCTGAAGCCGATTTAAATTTACAATCCAAAACAACTGACATTGTGTAGAATGAACTGAACTAATGTAGCTGATATTAACATAGAGTGTAACAATAGTGAAATGTAAACATGTTAGTCTTGTTCTGTAAGTAACTTGAAAACTCCATTTTGTATTCTTTGGCTTAACGTAAGTGAATAAATTCTGTATGCCCTTTTATGTATGAGTGTATGTGGAAGGGTGAATGGTGAGAGAATGGCATAGAGACAGGAAAAGAAGATTTAATTGTGTTTGTAAGCAACAAGGCACCAGATGTGTAAGTTACCAGTCAGTAACCTAATTAATAGATGGCTGAAGAATCCCTTTGAGGCCTAGGGCACAAAGGAGATAACGAGGAGGAGGAATGCACACATCCTGCCAGATGGGCAGCAAGGACACTCCAAAATTGAGATACCAAGTTTTACGACCAAACTGACCTCGGGCTGAGATAAGCAGAAAATGGATGAGAAACAAATGCAAAACCAGAAATTGGGTATAGAAAAACCCCAAAGTGCAAAACAAAGGATGCCAATCCCCAAACAAGAGGACTCTGGAAAATACTGGGTTGGATAAGTCTCTCTCATCTGCTGCTTTCTTTGGAGCACAGACGCATCTGTTCATCCTGCTCCAGCTGCTATCTCCATCTTCTCTCAGCAGGCCTGGGCCAGCCATCCAGTGCCCCTTTTGAACAACTGCTGCTGGTAACTATAATATCTGAATGGAATGGTTGGTTTTTGTTTGTGTATGTCTGTGTGTAATGATGTGTATGATGATTTCTGTGCGTCTTTATGAGTGGTGTGTCCGAACCATTATGTCTAATTCATAAAATCAATAAACGCAGCATTATGCCTTATCCCCCTTTATAAGGTCTTGCTCTTGATTTGATAAATTGGCAATTCAAAGTAACAAATGGTATTCAATTAAATGTGCTCTCCACTATACTTGAAAGCATTTAACTTAAAGAGTTATACGGGAGAATCACTTGTGTACTCTGAAGCACATAGAATCATGTGAGAAAATTTGCAATAAGAACTCAGTATTTCTAAGGCTTTCTTTTTACAACTTATTTGTGCACCAAATTCTTTGAAGGCTTCACTATGTCTTTTTAGTTTGATAATAAAGCTCTTATAAGCCTTCAGAAATTAAACTGGATCAAAGAAAAGAGTTGCTATGGATTATAGGTGTATCTAACTGACAGAAACCTGTAATTGTATTTTGGAAAAATAACAGCATATCTTGTGTACATTTTGTATTGTAGCACTCAGAATTGTATTGTAGCACTATATATGCCTATACAAAGAAAGAGGACACAACTATAAAAAAATATGGCCATGGCTAGATATTTTCTAGCACCATATGCTTTTAGGACATAAACGATAAGAGTTCAAGTCTAAAAGCATCCCTGTTTCAGATTGTAAATTATACAATGTAGAGATACCTCCTGTTTGTCATGTATTTAAAATGTACACGTCACATTACACCAGCACCCCACTTCCCAAAAGACCAGGACAGGTCTTTTTATCTGTCTTTTCATTTGTAATTTGATCAATTTTCTCATTCACACTAACTAAAACAAAGTATTTATAGAATCAATGGTAATAAAGTTTAAAAACATCACTTGGACCATTTAATTCTCTCACTGAATCAAACAAGACATACAATACTACTCTTTCTGTATTATTACTTTCTAAGACAGGGCAGTCCAACTGGTGACCAGCAAGCTGCATCCAGTCAAGGTGTTAACCCTGCATCCAGGGTTAATGCGCAGCCTGTACTGCAGCTGCAGTGACCCAGGTCTCTGGAGCAGGACAGCATAGTAAGTAGAGGCCTGGTGAGCTTGCTGCCCACACATGGAAGTGCTGAAGAGCTCAGTGTGACATGCAGCCCCCAGTCACGCTGAAGCTGGCAACTCTGTTGTAAGGAATAATCTGAGGTACAGGAGGCTAGTCTGGGATTCAGAAGACCCAAGATCTTTCTCTTGATTTCCCACAAACTTTCTCTGTGACCTTTGGTAAGTCCCAATGAGTAGGTCCACAAAGAGAATTAGACATAGAACACTTAGCTTTTAGGCACCTGGCCCCAGGAGGGAAATCCAAAGTTTTGAATTAGGTGCTGAAAATCTTATGGTGAGAGTGAGACTTAGAACTGAGATTCAGAACATCCAAAAAGCTGAGTGGGGAGATATATAAACTAGCCAGTAAGTGATGGTGACGAGATGGGTGTACATATGTAATTTGCTTAGGTCTTTCCTCTTATAGGTTTTTCTCTCAAGCAGCTCATTTTGGTTTCTGTTCTTCACACACAGTTACAATGCAGCCTGAAGACTATAAGAAGGGTACTTGGTGCCCGAAAGCTGGCAACGAACTTTGTTCCATCTACTCAGTTGGTATAATAAAAGATATCACATCTACCCAAAGAATAGGGTGGCCATCATAGAGGACAGTCTGGCTGTCCTCTTTCCTCTATTGATACGAAACCAGACGCCTTCATGTCCTGTATTTTTCTCTTTAAAAGAATGTGGCTCCACCTCCCTCTTCTGCAGAGTGCCATAGGTTCAAGATGAAGCAGTTGAAAAGAAGCTACATGTGGAATGTATTAGGTATGTGTTTCTGGTTAAACACTTACACAATATCATTAAAGGAGCTTAAATGGATAACTATTTAAATGATATTTACATCCCTAGTGCAAATTCTTTAGTTTAACTTCTACATAAACAGAGTCCTATGGGCATTTGAGCTGTAATCAAAATATTATCCAATAGTATTCCCTATGAAATTAAATAATAATAAAATAATATTCCCTATTATCCAGTTCATGTTTAGGGCACTTGAACAGGCTAAGTACAGACAGTCAAAAATATGAACAGTTTCAATCTTCGCAGGCTATCTTAAACTGCATAGATTAAACCAATAAGCAGGCAAACAGACATTCACTTTTGATTCTGGAAATGCAGTCACATGCCTGCAGTAGCCCAGGCCAGAAGCTGGGGGGGGGGGGGGGGGGGGGGGGCTGAGCACACCTGCCTGCTCAGCTGGAGTAGACACTTTGGATCAAGGCAAGTCCACCCACCCTGTGAGGAGAGGAGGTTGTGGGGGGAGATGCAAAGTATCCTAGGATGCTGCCAGACCATGAGTTAACTTGAATCTGGAGGGGATTTGGGATTAAACTAATTGAACCTAAATCAGTAAAATCTGATACTACATCCATCCTGGTTTATCTTATACTGGTTTCAACTGTTTTGAAAGAGGTTTATGCACACTGGACTTAAGGGCTAATTACAGACATTTGGGGAGGCTAAATTGCATCAAAAAGGCTGCCCAAATCAGATAAATCAGGATGTGAGGGTTAGCAGGAGGATTGGGGGTCCAGCAGGCTGGAGGGGATTGAGGGATCTACCAGGGGTTGGGGGGAGGCACAACCCATGAGGGGAAGGGAGGGCCAGCACAACCCATGGGTGGGGTGGGCAGGGCAGGCGCAACCTGTGAGGGGTGGGGAGGCAAGTGTGACCCATGGGTGGAGTGGGAGGGGTTGGCACAACCCATTGGTAGGTTGGGGGGCAAGTATGACTCGTGGGTTGGTTGGGGTCCACCCCCACCGCAGTGAACCTACACCTCCATCCCTCCTGCTCTTTCCCCCACTGGGACTTACATACTCAGCTCCGGCAGTGGTGAGTGCTGATAAAAGCAGCTGCACATAGAGCAGCTTGTGGGATGGGGGTTGGGAGGGATGGCTGGGGGCAGGGAGCAAGGGTGGGAGGGCAAAAAATAGCTCAGTGCCAGGGTGGGGGTGAAAAGATCAACCTCGGGCTGTGCATGAATAGTGTACAGAAGGTACATGCACTGTTTTGACTTAAATCATGTAAGTTTGATACTACAGGGATTCAGGTTCATCATAAACTGGGCTCTGCAATTTTTAGACCAGTTTGTATGCATAAAACTTCTTTAACATTACATATTTAGACTGATTGCTGGTCACTGAGCCTGGCTCTGTAAGTGTGAGGACAGTGTGGGATGAGTTAAGTCTAAATTGGGCAGCCATTTTGAACCTGATTTAACTCTCCCCAAACGACTGCCCTGTTGTGTTACAGATTTGAACCAATTTCTGATCACTTATATCAGTTTACATGTCAGTTCTGTCCCTAGCCATAATGGCTTTGTGTGGTTCATGTAAGTGCCAAGTTTGGATATAGGGCTTGTCTACATAGGAAAGTGTTAACTAGTTAATGCTGATATACACACCCAGGTAACTATTTTGCTTTATCTCAGCGTAAGAGTGGCTTTTCATTTGTCTTGCCTGAACAGCTCCTTAAGTAACATAATCTGAACAGAAAAAAGCACTCTTAGCTAGAATAAGTATTACAAACTGCCTACAATACTGAAGAAAACAAAGCCATAAAGAAATGAGCATAAAATGGATTTGCTTGTAACAGAAGTCTTTAAGAACAGCATTGTCCATATATACTCCTAAAACACGGGGCAGCAGAATCTGTCTTTCACTCTCTTGACAGGGACTAAAATACAATGTTCAGAATGCAGTTGCATTTGCTGAAGCCCTACTAATATTGAAAGGTCAGCAAGTATCACCTTATCCATGATTTTTAAAAATTTTTTAATGATAAGGTAACAAGTTTATTATAGGATCTGATGGTATCAGCTTCAACTATACAGTCTCTATCCAAAAAAACTGGTCCACCAGTAGACTAAAGTTAAAAATTCTTCTCTGTCAGGCCCTAGTCAATCTAAGAAAGGATGGGGTATGTATGTTAATCTGAAATCAAAACAGAAAGGGCCTTATTAGGCTCTAGCACTCTTGAAGGATCAATAAATTTAATTATTTTAACTATTTGTAGCATAGAAAAGGAAAACTTACTATTTGACAACAGCTTAATTTGTATCAGTTCAGAACATCACCTGATTAAAACTAAATTCTCAGTTGTAATAAAGAGTTAACAATTTAAGAGGCTATTACCATGCTCTGTGAATGCACATTCTTGGAAAAGATTTTTCAGGCCTCTTCACTCAGGGTGCCACGTTTATTATCCTTATTATTGCATTAAGTCTGGAGAGCAACAACATTTTACTCCATTATCTTATTTTTATATCTACTCCATTATCGTATTTTTATAAGGATTTGCTGCCTCCCCTCTTCCCTTCCCCTTTGCTTTTTTATTTTGTTATTCTGGCAAACAGCTGATTTTTTTCACCCCAGGTAAATTAATAGCATTTGCAATAATCAATTAGAGTAATAAATTGGGTCAGATGTTTGTGTGCATTTGGGGGACAGGGGACCCGGTTGGTATGTTTTAACTTCTTTTTAAAGTCAGTTTTCTAGTCAATGATATGTTTCATATCTGTTTATAATTTTCCATGCTGCTGCTTGCAGGAAGAACAGTGGCTAAAATGATAGCAGGTTACAATGCCCTACATGGAACACCAGCAGACCAACAGAAGTATTTATCTGGTTTGTTTAGAGACCTCTCATATACCAGAGTAATGTAAGTAGAAAATGTTACCTGGTTCTTTTGTATTCCAAAACAACCCAACCAAAACAAAAAAAAAAAAACCCAAAAACCTGGAGGGAGGTCTACTGCTCACAAGGATAAACTTCTGGATGAGTTTTGAAAAGGGAAGGGGCAATAAATACAAAGGCTCCATCACAAAGCAGCTTGTAAATTATACCATTTTCAGAATTATAAGATATGAAAAACACAGGATTCTGGACTTAAATATATATAGAAATCGTGTGCGTGTCTGAGAGAGAGATATATATAGGAAAGAAAGAGGATATATGTGCAAGAGTTTGGTTTCTGGGAAAAAGTGGTAGTAACAGTAGTTTATTTACAGCTTTTGCCAAAATAGTACAATAAAATGAGATTATCTTCTCTACCAGTTTACACAAAATTAAAACAGAATATAGCATATGATATGTTATATAAGAAAAGGCAAAATAAAGAAGTGAATAATAAAACAAAATGGGAGTACTCTATTTGATTTTAGCCCTTATTCTTTGTGCAAATAGCACACATTCAGCTAAGAAGTATACAGCAGGCTACAAAGTAATAGAAAGAAGCCAGACTGTTTTTCTTCATAAGACCAATATTTAATATTTCCCTCTAATGGAAAGATTTATTTTCCTCTTATTTCTTCCAAAAACAAACAAGGCCACAAACAATGACTTAAGTTATCTATCTCACTCTTCCCAGAAGAGCACATTCTGTCTGAATACAAAGTCCGATACCACTTGCCCATGAAAACTGCAGAACTCATTAGAGCAAATTTCAATCTACTAATGGCCTCTTGTTGTTTTTAGTTTTGAGCCACAGATTTCAGGCCAAAGGAATGTTTAATTAATCTTAAAATGGGGAAGTCTGAGACATATCCATCTGTATGCTAGCATCTTTAATTCTTAAATTATATCTAGTTTTAAATACAGAGGAAATATTAGGTCAGTGAATTTCAGTACATATGTCTGGAGGAGAAAATAGATATCGCTTAATCATCCAAACAAGGGTTTATTTGGCAAAGGCTTCTAGAATACACTTCTCAAGCTATCTGGTAGGTATAAAAGATCTAATTTTCATCCAGTAATTTAGAGCTCTTAATTGAGCTAAAGTGCTCACATTTATCAGTCAGGTTACAGAACACATGAGCCCCCACACTGTAAAATGAGGTAGATAGCTACAAGGGGCAAATCCAGAATGCATGCAGTGGTACCCTGTTTTGATCCCTGCTCCATCAAAACTTTAAAAGAAGCTGCCTGGAAGAAAAACGTGTTGTGTTGTATATGATTATGGTATATGCACCCTCCTTTTTCAAAATTCTAAATCAGCCCACGAAAGCTGCATTAAAAAGGACTTAGAAAGCTTCTCAATTTTGGGGTGGATCATTGGGTCAGAATCCCAGAGTTTTTCTTCATACAATAAAATGGACTGTACCTTTATCTACAGACTCAAAGTGCTTCCAGAACAGCTCTTCTGAGCATTCTGCCACACATTCTAATTATAGGTGGATAGAAACCTGATATAAAGTTATTATATAATCTTTAAGCACTAATTTTGTAACTGGCTGGCTTTTATAGCTGGATTGACATTTTTATGGAATGATAATTACTTTACACATGAGGCCAGTCTAAATTTATTGCATGATTAACCAGTAAAATATGATATTCAATACATATAAGGGCTTAGTCTGTATGTGTGTCTGTCTGTCTGTAACACTCTTGGGGGGTATGGCTCCCAGCGGTGTGTGGCTCCAGCCAGTGCTGCACATGGGGCAAATTGCCCATCAAGAATGACAGTGGGGACAAAGTAGGGAGGTGAGCACTGCTGGACCCCCCTCCCCCAGCCCTGCTCCTTGGAGGCGGTGGCAGCAGCACAGGATGGTGAAGAGAGACAGAGTGGGATGATGGAGTGCCACCATGATGGCGGGGACGGAAGGAATGGAGCAGAGGGGTGAGGCCTGTGCCGTGGGCTCCCCCCTGGAGGCAGCAGTGGTGTGGGCTGGTGGCAGCATAGCACTGGCCTCACCCCCCTCCATCCCCAATTTCGTCGGCAATTCCTGTGCGTGTGTGTGTGTGTGCACGCGCGCGCATATGTAATTAAAATCTGCCCAAAGCTTGCTTTGCTTTAGTATTTTTTCCCCCAAAGTGCTTATTCCAGCTTGGCTTTAGCAGTGTGAAAAAGATGTAAAAAAAATTCTTAAATAAATAGGCAGAAATAGTCAGTGGTAGCTTAGTACTACTAAGTACTACTTAGAGCTACTACTGACTAAGTAGTAATTTATCGATTTCTGCCAATCTTAACTTTTTACTGAGCACTGCAGACAGTGATTAAAAGAAACATATGAATTCATTATCACTTTAAATTACTACAGAGACAGTAAAGAGTATAACAGAATTGCACATTGTGAAAATGTCATTCCTACCCTCATCCTATGTGCTACACTTGACAGGAACCCCTAAAAGACTGTAAGGAAGAGTACAAACAGTCATAATTTCCTTTGAAATGTTTCACTGACTGGGTAAATCAGCTCAATTTTTTCTTCATAAAGTGATATCAATATAAGAAATTTGTGAACGTTATCAAGTTACCATAAACCTATGAATGGAAATATATAATTGCACATTTACAAAACCTTAAGATTCATCTACTTAAATAGCAGGAGGGCAAAGTTTATATATCTTGCCTTGAAAGATCACACATCCCCCCTGGGTCTCTCTTTATACATCTTGCCTTGAAAGATGGCAGCCGCCCCCTCATCCCCCCTGGGTCTCTCTGCCAATCAGCACTGAGAGGTGGGCTGCATGAAGAGCACCCCCTTGTCCCTCCTCCCCCTGCAGCCTCTCACCCAATCAGTGAGGAAAAGCAGGGCCACCATGAAAAGCCTGAAGAATTAGATCTTTAGGCTTGATAAACCCTCGGTCAGGTTGGGAGAGGGTGGGGGTTGGGGAGGGCCTTGTCTTGGATTCAAGTACTAGCCTGGGGCAGGTAGCTGCTCAGCTGTAGCTTTGGCCCAGGCCTCAAGGCTAAGCCAGGGCCAAGCCCAGGCCAGAACAGCTCATTTGGCAGGGGGGAGGACAGGCATCTGTGGGGAGCAGGAACCTGCAGTCTTCCCCCTACCCCTTGCCACTGTACCTGTGGCTGCTCCCCCACACAACTTGCCTTCTCTGCTCCCTGCTCCTCCCTTACCTTCAGCTGTGGCTCCAATCTCTCCAGCCTCGACACAGCCTGGTCAGGAGCTACCACTAGCTTGGCCAGACTGGGCTGGGCTGCAGCAGGGCCAGGGCTGTGCTGCTGTTGACTGCCCTGAGCCACAGCAAAGCTGCAGCAGAAAATAGGGTGAGAGGAAAGTAGGCAGAGAGTGGGAGGAAAAGCTGAAAAAAAGCAGGGAGTAAGAGGATCAGGCACAGGCATGGGGGCAAGGCAGCAGTGGGCAGGCATAGCGCAGAGGAGCAGGTGGCAAGGTGGTAGGTGGCAGGGGGTTCATGGTGGGGGATGAAACAGGTACAGGGGCAAAGGACAGAGGAGTAATGTCTAGATTCCCACCACTGCTTTCCCTGCCAAAGCAGTGGAGGGCATGAATTTAAGAGGACCTTCTAGTAATTAGATTCTCTACACGGAAATGTAGAAATTATAATAAATTAATGGATATTATAACAAATTAATGGAAATCATAACAAATTTCTAATTTCCCACATAGAGAAGCTAATTACCGGGAGGGCAGGGGGGTTGTTGTCTTGGATTTGGGTAAATATAGTATTCATTCCGTGGCTGGGAGTTCTGTCCATTGAGTGCTAGTGCAGAGGGAACCCAGGATCATGATACCGGGCCCCCAATGTCCCAGAAATAATGCACGATGGGATCTGATGCAGGAACCCCACAATCATGCCTTGCGCCATACACGTGTGGAATGGTAGGAAGCATGATTATGGAGATCCCACATCAGATCCATCATGCTTTCACTTGCATGTCTGTTACAGGCTAAGGTGATAAGGGCAGCAGAAGAGCATAAGGACAGTTTAATAGCAGAATACAACAGAACAATAAAGCAATAATGGCTTCTAGAAGTCTTAAATGACCAACCAGCACCAAGGACAGATAGCTGAGACCTAGGAGCAAGAAAGGTATATAATATCTTTAATTATGAACCACTGATTCTTTTCCTGTAAAAGATAGTGGTAAACAAGCTACCACAGTATTCGCAATAAATCCATATATCCATATAGAATTACTTTCCTTAAAAGGTTTTTTCTTTTCTACATCTACATCTTATTGCCTGTTTAAACTGGGAACTGTAGTTCATATGACAATAGGTGTATATAGGAAAAAGGAAAAGCATTATTGTGTTCTCTTAATGAAACCCTGCTATTCCAGTTTGGAATTAATGCTGCTATGTGGTGACTAGCTTGAACAGTTTCATGTTTATTCTTTCCTGACAAAAATGGAAATTTTTAAAGAGTTTATAAACTCCATATGCTTGGTCTAGGGTTTAAGTTCCCAACCACCTGCCTAGATGTTATATAATCAAATGTTCCACAGTGGTTATTCTTTTTGGAAATTATAATTACAAAATAAATCATCATAACTTTTAAGTATTATTTTTAATTTCTTCATCTTGAAGAAAAAAAAAGAGTTTTTAAACCAACCTACTTTTCTTTAATAGATAAAGAGATAAGAAAAGATGCAACAAAACAAACAAACCCTATTCCATTATCGTTCAATTAATTCAGTTACATGGACTTTCAGGGCTTGTTTCCACTCACACACTGTTTTAGTTTATTTGTTCAAGAGAGTCATGTAAGGAAGTAATCACTGTTAAGCTTTTGAAAAGGGTAACAGAAGTTTCAGCTATTACTTAGGCATTATGATACAGGTTTCCCTCACTTTATGCGAGTTCTGTACGTGTGAATTCACTCTTACGCAATGACCCTTTTCATATAAAAAATTTGTCATATGCGAGGTAAATTCACTCTTATGCGATTAGTGTGGTGGAAGCCCACAGTCAGCTGCTTTGTGCGGTGCGTTGTGGGAGTGATGTGCACCAAAATATAGTCTCCGGTGTGGATCTGTGCTCCTCACTTGTTGTCTGCGACACGTTTCTGTAGTTGCCATCCCCATTATAATAGCACCCTGTGCTTGTGCGTACTGTCTGATGTTGATGAGTACCAAAATTGTCTCGTAAAACTGGTAGAAATGGATCTGGGGGTCAGTACAGTCGAGGTTTTGGAACATATCCCTATTTGTAATATTGTAAAGCGTGTTCCCTTTATGCGAATTCGAGTTATGTGCTGTTTTCCAGGAATGCACGTACAACATAAAGCGAGGGAAACCTGCATCTTTAATCATAGAAAAACTTCTGGATAAACTTAGGAACTATCACATAAACCATGAACACTTGGGAAAAGACTTTTACCAACATACTGCATGCATATATCAAAGGAGTTAAGAGTTTCAGTGTAGTTTCCATTTGGGAAGCAAGGGTTTTCTTTTCAACATTACTAATAATAACAAACAATTTTTCCCATGCTTTCACTAAAGGATAGTAAAGTTATTGTGAATAAGTCCATGTATATGGTAATTTCCTCATCTTTAGTAAACAAAAATGGTAAATGGCAGAGTAAAATGAAAATGTTACAACTGCAGAATCAAAAAGCATAAACTAGAATTACAATTACTAGAAATACTACAAAAATGAAGGACAGCTCTACATAGGATTCAATTTATAAATCTATGGCTCTTAAATATTCCGTACAGCATGCATTTGTTACTAGGCAACCACCTAGTTCAGTAATTTTATAAATGAGTTTAATTCTGCTACCACTGAATCCTAAAAATATTCTGATCTCAACAGTCTCTACTTCTAGCACATTTAAAATCAAGTAGTACTTTGGAAAAGAAATGAGGAACAGTCTTTTTCATTATCGTGCAGTGTCAGAAGCCATATTTTCCTCAGACAGTGTGCTAAGCAGGTGTCATTTTGCCTGAAGGAACAAAAACGTGAATTCACTTACTGATTAGAGAAGTACATCAGTCCTGTACAATACCACATTTCAAATGACAAAAATGTGTAACATAGTGAATTTATTGTTTAGCAATTTTATTGGTTTTTCACAGAGCATATATGAATTGATCAGGGATCTAGTTTAATGGATGTTGATTTACATTTTTGGGCACTGATTTATATTTTACTAAGTTTTGGAATACTATAGATATATGAGAAGACTGAAATAGTGCTAATATGGTAATAATACTAAAAAAAAGCCAAGCAGGAAGACTTGGAAAGAAAGAAAGAAAAAGGCAAAGGAGGGATAGAAATATAATTAATACTAAACAATATGGGTTTATAAAATAGGTCTTGTCAAACAACTCTGGCTTAATTTTTAATGAGATTAAAAGTTTTCTGATAAAAGCAATTGTGTGGATGCATTTTAGACTTTTTATCTTATGACCACATATAAATATAAATTAAAAATTATCAATGACAAAATTGTAGCAAGAAAAATTTCAAAGTACTGATTGCTGATGGGTGTATGGAGATGTTATTCAGAAAATGAGGCCTGGTCAATAAGCTAAGTTGAAACAAAATGTATTTGAATTTCACCAACTGCAAGGCAGATAAAGAATAAAGACTATATGCATAAAATAAGACCATATTCTGGGTCACAGTGGGTGCATCTACACATGCAAATAGTCCAGGAGCAGTTTATTCTTGAGTAAACTACACAACAGTAAACTCTGCTGGGCACGTGTCTATAGATGCAGGGACGTGGGAGCAGATTTGTTGCTCTTAGCAGCAGACTGTTCCTGCTCCCTGAGGCCCTGCAATAGGCCCCTGCAGCAGCAAGGAAGAGCTCTAGCCCAGCAGCCAGGAGACAGCTGTCTCCTGACGGGCTGGGACATTGTTCCCTGCCCCCAGGAGGTGTCTGCTGCCGGGGGTGGGGTCTGCCACCAGAGCCTGGGTGGGGCAATGTCCCCCTGCCCTGGCAGGAGGGAAATCCCAGGCCCTGCTTTGCAGTTGCGGGGCACATGCTGGGAGATGCCTATCTCCCAGCACCAGCTCTGCAGTCTTGGGGCCAGCACTAGGAGATCCTTCTCTCCCAGACAGAGGCCCATGGTCATGGGACCCAGGCTAGGAGATCCTTACCTCCCAGCCTGAGTCCCGCCATCACAGGGCCCGGGCTGAGAGATCCTTCTTTCCCAGTGTCAGCTCTGCAGTCCTGGGGCCAGCACTGGGAGATCCTTCTCTGCCTGCCCAAGCCCCATCGTGCCTGCCCAAGCCCCAACCCAGGCTGAGAGAGGCTTATCTCCCAGCACCAGCTTCACAGTTGCAGAGAATTTTCACAGGATTTTTAACAAAACATTGCATGTATATACTAAAGGAGTTAAAAGAGTGCAACATTTCTGTTTCGTAGTAAAGGATTACTTAATCTAGCAGTTTAATCTGATAAAGTCTACCAAGTCTGGAAACTTAGTCCAAAGAAATCCAAATTAGATATAAAGCAACTTTAAGAGCTGATTAACTGTTGGACCAAGCTATTTAGGGAAGTGTCAGATTCTTCAAGGCAAGAATGGATGCCTGTCTGGAAGATATTATTTGGCCTAAAAAAATATGCTTTAATCATGCAAAATTATCAGGCTCAATACAGGGATAACAGGATGAAACTGAATAGGGTATGCCTGAGTAAATTACCTTTACTATGTGGAAGAAATTTAGCAGCTTGTGATCTATGGGAGGTCAGAAGACATGATGTAATTGTCCCTTCTGACATTATATAATCCAGGATTGTCCAAATAGTGACCCACAGGCTGCAGGTTAATTTGTGTCCGCCAGGCTCCCAGTTGGCCATCACTCCCCCTAATCACTCTACCTGCAACAGTGGCTAGGGTCTCCAGGCTCGCCCTTCCTACTCCTACCTCCTGAGGATGACCAAGTAGCTTGACGCAGGAACTGAGGTGCCCATGCCCAGGTTGACCAAGGTTCATGCTGGTACAGCCCATGTAGCGTGAGGCCCTGGCTGCTTAGAAATTGGACAGCCCCATTACAACCTGCAGAATCCTGTAGCTTGTATGTGGTATATCTTTTTTTCATATGGCATCAGATATGAACTTCCACATTCATGAGCCACTGTCTGGTATTGTTGCTCAATGTATGGATTCCAGTGGCTCCATCTGGGCATTTGTAAATATTGTAGCTTTTCATTAAGTGCTGTGCTGCTTGTTGGGCACAGCATTCACACAGGGGTCTGTCCAACACGTTCTTTTGAAGGTTACAGTGGACAGTAAGCTGAATATAAGCCAACAGTGTGCCCTTGTTACACAAAAGGCTAATGACATACTGGGCTGCATTAGTAGAAGCATTACCAGCAGACTGAGGGAAGTGATTATTCCCCTGTATTCAGCACTGGTGAGGCCACATTCGGAACACTGTTGTCCAGTTTTGGGCCCCCACTACATAAAAAATGAGGATAAATTGGACGGAGTCCAGCAGAGGACAACAAAAATGGTGAGGGGTCCATGGTACATGACTTTTGAAGAGAGGCTGAGGGAACTGGGCTTATTTAGTCTGGAGAAAAGAAAATGGAGAGGGGATTTAATAGCAGTCTTCAATACCTGAAGGGTGGTTCCAAAGAGGATGAAGCTAAACTGTTTTCAGTGGTGGCAGATGACAGAACATACGACCCAAGAGGATAATTTCTTTCTTTCTTTTCTTTTAACTTGGGTTGCTATTATATTTTTGGCCCACTCTACTTTCCTTTCCCATGCCTTTGTGACAAGGTATTTAGCAGAATTCACAAATTTCTTGGAATCTGGCACAGTCATGCCATAAGCATTTCTGCTTTGGCCCCAAACTTTTGACCTCTGGGCTTCTGGCCATTCACCAGTGTTCATGCCACTGGAGCAGGGTTCATTACAGGTAACATGCAATTAAATGGTTAACTGCATAATTACTTTGAGAATACCTACACACCTATCAAGCCATAAAAAACACCAACCAGGTATAAAGTTAGATGTCAAATATGTGTACTAAGTTTATAGCTGATTGCTATTGAGCTTTAACTTGCACATGTAGCAGGGTCTGAGTCCTGTCAGCTGACCTAAATGTGGCTCCCTGCCACAGAGGAGAGGGGGACTCTCAACCCCAGCAGCTGCCAACTCTGGGTCTGGGCAGCACCCCACAGCTGCCAGGTCCCAGTCTTACAGATGCATATGCTGGGTCCCAGCAGCAAGTCTCTCTGACATGGCTGTGATCTCTCAGTCTTAGCAGCGTCACGAACTCCTGAAGCTGGGGGATTGAAGCCACTATGTCTCCCAGCTGCGGGGGTGCATGGGACATCCTCATGGCTTGGAGCCCTGAGCTGAGAGGGCTCCCAGCTGTGGGAGCTTGCTGGTTCAGGGGGAGCCTGGGCAATAAGACATGATGGGATCTCATGTGCAATTCTACCTCCTGCCACACATTTGTGCCATGAAAAGAGGCACGATTTTGTGGATCATGCATTCAATTCCATTGCTCCTTTACCTGCACATGTAGAAAAGCCCTATAACTCATTGGACTTGGGAAGAATCACAAACTTCCATGCTATTCCCAGTGCTCAGCAAATGTTCAGCATGCATTCTGTGTGAGGGCTGCCTCCATAGGTCACAAAAATAACCAAGCCAGCAACATCTATAAACAGCGATGGCCAGAGACTTCAATGTATGCATCGTTACTTCAGAAAACAGTTCAACTCTTGTTTTAAACTAATATGCTAAGTAGACATTATGCAGCTGTAAAAATTTTGATTAAAAAAAGTTTAAGCATTTTGGTTTTACATCTGTGTTATGCTCCAGACTGCATAACTTTAAACATCAAAGCTACAAATTAGTTTCAAAGAACTCTTTTGATGTTATATCCACAGTATATCAGCAGAGCTTAAAGCAATTTTTCTACTAAAAAGTTTAGTAAAGTCAATTTAAACCACTTGCAAAAAACATAAAAAACATTTAAAATTTCAAAAGTGCATAACATGCATTAACGTGCTTCTCATTCTACTATATCCAAGGTCATGTCAGCAATTCTATTATAGACTTCTCTTTTCAGGTGTTTATAAAAATTGGTCCTAAAACAGAAAATTATTGAGCTGAAATCAATCAGTGTATATGCGCAGGTGAAATAGGGTTCTCCAAGTAGCTGGAAGTAAATTTTTCAGCCCTATCTGGTTTTCACACTATTCTAAGATGTAACCTAGTGTAGAGATAGGTTAACTTCAGCTAATCTACCTTTGGGACTCCCCAATATTGAAAGAGTATTTAAGCAGCCTGTCAATTCAGCAGATGCTCTTTACTGGTAGACTGACATAAAAGTATCAAAACAAAGGACAGGATTCTGACTCAATGTCTCTGTTAAAAAAAAAACAACCCAACATATTATTTTTCATAAGTGATCAAACTTCACTCATGCCAAATAAAAATATGTAACACAGATAAAATGCATACCACCATGAGATGGGGAGGTGGGGAGAGATCCTTTGGCAGGCATTTTCTTCCTTTAAACATTGATGAAAAATTCGCTAACAAGATAATTATACCTAAACATATTATTCAATATTTTAAGAATATTAGCCTTCCAAAGTAACTGACAAACAACAATGAATATTCCTGATTTATTAATGCAACATGCAAGAATCCCGTTGTTTTCCAGGAAGCAATATACCATTTGTTCCACTGGCAATTATTCTTTTCACAGTGAAATCTGATTAAGGACATTTTTAGCTCCATGTGGAAAATTGATGTATTTTAATAATAATGTTGAATTATCTTGATGAGAGTGTAAGATTTTCCTGAAACCTAAACTCTACATTGTAGAATCTGGGACCAATTGTGTCTAGTTCAGCACAGGAATGCTGGGAAATTTTCACTTTTGTCAACTGCATTGGACATAAAGGGCACTTTTACATGTGCTCCAGGGGAAGAGGGGGGGCACTTTAATTAGAGTGGCTCTGAGAACCACTTTAACTGGCTCTAATTAAAGCACCACTGCGTCTCATGAATTAGCATCCCCATACTTAAAAATGGTGGTGGTATAGCAAAGAAACCTTTTTCTTGCCTGCTTCCCCTCTCCAATGTGAAGCCCCTTTTGCAGTATTTGCCCCCTTTTGGGGATGCTTTCTCTTTTCTACCGTTTCATCCTTCCTCCCGGTACAGAAGCTCCGGTTTGAACTAAACAACACCGAAGACCGACTCTTGGGACTGAACACCCCCCCCCCACAATCAACTGCTCCCCAAAGCCCTATTCATCATAGCAGTGAATTAATCAAACTTCATCAATGGACTCCCGAGACTGCACATACCTGCAGACATGACCCCTGGGGCTGACAGCTGCCATCCAGCAACCACCCAGGGGGACGTCCCACAAGATCAATGACCCCTGGATTGGGTAAGCCTGAAAATTGGGGAGTCACCAAAGTCTGCCAGAGAGGGATAAAAGGCAGTGAACAATGAACCACAATGGCACCCTCTCTGACCTGACCAGCACTCCGCCTGCCCAGCCAGAAGGACGAGCCGGCAACCCCCTTCTGAAGCAACATCTCACTGAAAGAAGCCTCGACTGGCCATCGACAGAAAGCTCCAGTGCTTGGAGATAGGTATATCTTGACACCGGTGCTTAGTGTTCATAGCTAGCTACTGTGTGTGTGTGCATGGGTGTGTGAATGTGTGTGTGTTTGAGAGGATCAGCCCCAAAGTTTATGATATGACTTGGTCCTTTGTAGCCAACAGTGGGGGCATTTGAACTAAAGCTCGTTCAACCCCACACCATTTTTAAATGCAGGGATGCAGATACACATGAAAGAGGCTGCTAGAGTGCAGTAATTACCATGCTCTAGCAGACTCGATTAATTGAGTCTGCTCCAATGCACAGGAATTCCAGCATGTCAGAGCAGCCTCCATGCTCATGTATGGGAGCCCAAAAAGGTAAATGTGATTTTTAGCAATGAAAGACCTTCTTTATTTCTATAAAAACAGTTTTGCTTCTGCACTCTGTTGAAGCAGTCCAAACATCTGAAGGTTCTCCATTTTATTCCCTAATACAGCTTCTATCCTTTTAAGCAAAATAATGACATGCAGTCTATAAGATATTACTGTACAGGGAATACACAGCTTGTGGGAAACAATCGCTATCAGCATCATTGTGGAAGGATGCATCAAATGGTGTTCTGCAGGAGTCTCTCTTCCTCTCACCCCTGCCCCACACAACCCTACACACATTTGATGTATCCTTCTACATCAGGACTACAACACTGACAGTGACTGTTTCCCACAAGTTGTGTACTCCCTGTACAGTAATTTCCTATAGAATGCATGCCATTATATATAGTTAATAACAACTTCAGGTACGACAATGGACTAGATATCTTTTCTTTATTATCTAGGATCTCCTTTATTGTACTGAAACAAAATACCTCTGAGCCATGAAATATGAAACTAAGTCTCAGGGATAAAAGAAGATACTTTTCTTTGTTTCTAACCGAGAAAAGTATGCTACCATATTTAAGCATATGCAATACGAAGTAAAAAGAAAAAAATAACAACATTGGATAAGATTTGAACAGAGACCTTTAGCAGACAGTTGCTGTGGCTTTGGCTCCAGCACTGACCAAGGTAGACCAAGGGTGGGGGAGGAGCACGGTCCACTGTGGAGAGAGTGTCAGGTAGCCACTGTACCAACCTGAGGCCAGGACCAAGGCTGGTAAACTGTGGCAGATGTAGGAGGGGGAAGGGGCCAGAGAACATGCAATGAGAGAAGGGAAGTGGCTGGGGAAGGTGAGGGGAGAGGTGGCAAGGGGCAAGCACCATGGCAGGGGAAAGGGCAAATGGAGTAGGGGCAGGCTTCAGGGTGGCTGCCAGCCTCCCTGCTACAGCTTTCTCTACTGCTTGCCCCACTGCCATTGCTTTCCCCGCTGCAGTGATGGGGATGGAATTGGAAAGGCCTTCCAATAATTAAGAGTTCATACATGGAGCATTATAACAACATTTGTTATTTTCCATGTATAGGATATAATTATTGGGGGTTGTCTTAAAACCAAAGTCATCTTGGACTTGGGTAAATATGGCATTGTATAAGAGGTAATATTAATGACATCTGAACATTAAATACAACTTCACAATTCCAAAAGAATACTGCACTATATGTAGAAATTGCACAGATTTCATCAAAAAGCCTGTGACCTAGAAGGTTTAATAATCCATTCTTTAAGAGGATGCTGAGGAATAATAGTTAACATAAACTAGAGTTTATCAAAGTGTTTTGTATCCGTAGTAGTAGTAGCAGCAGCATGAACGATTTCCTTTCATTGCTGCTGTACTTATACAGGAGCTCAGGAATTAGCATACCAGATCCAAAAAATGCCCTATTTATTCCAGTACCCTTGTCTCAGAGTGGCTAGAATGAAATGCTTCAACAAGAATATGTAAGACTGTAGTTCAGAGTTCCTTATATAATAGCCTCCCTATAAGGAAGCGTTCTCCAGGTGTCTATGCTGAAGGCTGGCTTATAAAAAAAATGCTCTGCTTATTCACAGACACGTCTATTTCTTTTTTAAAATTCTTGCCAGTGGGTTCTGTAGATCAACTATGCACCTGGCAAAGCAATATTTCTTTTTCATCCATTTTAATTGTGTAGCTGATTGATTTTATTGATGGCCCTCTTGTATATCAAAACGGATAAACAGAAATTCAATTTTAACCTCTGTATACTTCTATCATGTTCCTTATTCACAATTCCTCTAAATGGATTATTTCCAATTTTCAAACTTTTTTTTGCAGAGAAGCCTTTGCCACGGCTTTAATCATATTTGTTGCCTTTCTATGAATTCTTCCCTTCCCTTCTAAAAAATAAGACATCTGTATTTTTGTGCGATCTTCATTTTCCATCCCCCTTCAGTCTGCCATAGTACTTCAAAAATACTAGTGGAAATAAGGCAAACAAAGTGCTTGTGGAACTTACATATACAGTATATTTCCAGCAACACTACATTCTTGTCTCTTTCTGTTTTCTATTCTTCAGTTACTACTCAGACTGAGCTTTCATCTAGGAAAGTCCCAATAAAAAAGAACTCCTGCTGAGAGTCTAGAATTTTGGGGTATAGAATTATATTGCTCTCAGATTCTTAAAAAACAACATTCATGTAATTATGCAATCCAAGTTTGATAAGCCTTCCCCATCATCTAAACCAGGATGTCAAACTTGCATGTGCTTCCAGGTCTCTTCACAAACCAGATCTGGACCCAGTGGGGTGAGCATTAGTGCAGAGATGAAAGCAGCCATCACTTGCCCCCTCCTCCCCTCAATACACATTCCCTGAAGGATTTTGTAGCTTGGAATTCAGAGGATCCTCTAGGAGGATCCCCCACCCAGAATTCTTGGATCCTCTAGGAGGCCCAAGGCTCATATCTTTGACACATGATCTAATCTGATGCAGCAAAGAAGGAAAGATTGCTAAAGAAAAATATGCAATGTGTGTTTCTTTTTCATTGTAACTTTCATTGCAATTAGAAGCAGCTGCTTAATCATTAAAAAATATAAGAAAACTTCCTTTTGGATAATTCTCTCTGAAATCTGTTCTTGACTATATGAAAATGCCTCTAAAGATAGTGTAGGTTGTAGCCGTGTTGGTCTACGGACACAGGCATAGACATAGGCTCTAAAGATAGTTGTTCTTACCTGACGTAAGGTGCGTGCCACTATACTTTCTAGCACTGGTCCTCTGTCTTCATGCAGCAGATGCACTTCATCAAGAATCAGGAGCTTTACAAGTTGAGAGAGGGCTACGTCCCCGACACTCTTCCTTGTCACTACATCCCATTTCTCTGGTGTGGTAACAAGCATCTAGTAGGCAGGAAAAAGAATATTAAGTATCCACAAAGAAAAACAATTCATACAAACTCAATCATAGATGCAACTTTTTTAAATCAAACCAATCGAACTCTCTGGGCAAAACTTTCAAAAGCATCTACCAATGCAAAAGCTTAAATCCTATTTAAGGTTTTCTGTGACAAATAAAATCACATATTTTAAAACTTTCATCATGCCATAGCTAACAGGGCAAAATGTGCCTTACGCTCCACTTCTTCCAGGTCTAGATCATCCACCCTTCTAAGTTTTCACTTATATCCTCACTGCCTTCTTCCAATGGGTGCTTGTAAGAAGTATTTATTAAAAAGAGACAGGCTGAATTTGCACCTTTATAGACTAATCAAGCTCTCTGCTTATGAAAGCTTATGTTACACAGGTATGATTTAGCAAGCCTATAAAGGTGCAAATCTACCCTGCGTTCTGCCTGACTTTGGAATAACATTGCTTACTACAGCCTCCTCTACACATTACAGGGATTGCACAATTAACTTGCTAATTGTGCAATTACCTGGAGACAAGCTACACACCCAAATTAGCTATCACACAATAAAAAGCTCCAATCAGCTATAAAGTTAGACCTCAAAAATTTGTACTAACTTTATAGCTGATTGCTATAAAGCTTTAATTTGCATGTGTAGCGGGGTCTCTCATGTGACAGGGTGTCCTGTCAGCTGGTGGGGCTCCCAGCCAAAGAGATGCACCATGTCCAGCGTTAAACCCCCAAAACCTAGGGATCGCAGCAGCCATGATTCCCAGGGCTCAGGTGTTTCCCAGATCCCTGAACCCTAGGAATCAGGTCAGCTGCAATCCCTAGGACTCCAGAGTGTGGGAAATCCCAAGGGCCTGGGATCCTCTGGCCCCATGGGTTTCCCACACCTCTGGGGCAGGGGGATCACTTTGCAATGATTCTCTGGCCCTGGGGGTGCATGGGACACCTCAGCAGCTGGGAGTCCCTCAACTGGGGTGTGTGGGGCTCCCAGCTGTGGGAGCTTGCTTCTTGCTGGTGCAGGGGGAGGCATGATGGCAATAAGGCACAATGAAATGTAATGCACAGTCCCACAATCCTGCCTCCTGCCATGCACAAGTGGCATGGCAGGAGGTGTGGTTGTGTAAATTGTGCATTAGAAACCATCATGCCCTTACCAGCATGTATACAGGGAGCCTATTTATAAAAGCCCTTGAGAATTGTGTCTAATCCACTGGAATGCCATGGTAACTTTCATGGCTGTGATTTAACGGGAGTCATTTATTGTATATTTACACCCTTATAATAGAAGTGATAAATCACTGCCTTGGACATGATAAGCCTGAAATTTCCAGGCTTCTTCTCCCTTTAGATCCACTGGGGAAAAAGAAAAAGAAAAACAAACAAACAAAGAAAAAAGACTTATAAACTAATAAAACAAAGCTTACAGTAATACCTTCACAATTGAAAAGTAACTTGAAAAGAAAACAAAGAATAATTATACTTCAGGCCAGGATACTTCACCAAGGTTGCTATACAAGTGGTAAGAAACCAGGAAAAATTTATTCACAGAATTTAAAGAACAAAGCTAAGAATGCTCTTATTGCCAATGAATAATGGGTGATGATTATTTGATTAATTTAACAGCATTAACTAAGAGAGCACAGTCTGTGGCAAATTAATAGTTTTACATACTTGCCAGAAAAAGCGTTAAACCCCCAAAACCTAGGGATCGCAGCAGCCATGATTCCCAGGGCTCAGGTGTTTCCCAGATCCCTGAACCCTAGGAATCAGGTCAGCTGCAATCCCTAGGACTCCAGAGTGTGGGAAATCCCAAGGGCCTGGGATCCTCTGGCCCCATGGGTTTCCCACACCTCTGGGGCAGGGGGATCACTTTGCAATGATTCTCTGGCCCTGGGGGTGCATGGGACACCTCAGCAGCTGGGAGTCCCTCAACTGGGGTGTGTGGGGCTCCCAGCTGTGGGAGCTTGCTTCTTGCTGGTGCAGGGGGAGGCATGATGGCAATAAGGCACAATGAAATGTAATGCACAGTCCCACAATCCTGCCTCCTGCCATGCACAAGTGGCATGGCAGGAGGTGTGGTTGTGTAAATTGTGCATTAGAAACCATCATGCCCTTACCAGCATGTATACAGGGAGCCTATTTATAAAAGCCCTTGAGAATTGTGTCTAATCCACTGGAATGCCATGGTAACTTTCATGGCTGTGATTTAACGGGAGTCATTTATTGTATATTTACACCCTTATAATAGAAGTGATAAATCACTGCCTTGGACATGATAAGCCTGAAATTTCCAGGCTTCTTCTCCCTTTAGATCCACTGGGGAAAAAGAAAAAGAAAAACAAACAAACAAAGAAAAAAGACTTATAAACTAATAAAACAAAGCTTACAGTAATACCTTCACAATTGAAAAGTAACTTGAAAAGAAAACAAAGAATAATTATACTTCAGGCCAGGATACTTCACCAAGGTTGCTATACAAGTGGTAAGAAACCAGGAAAAATTTATTCACAGAATTTAAAGAACAAAGCTAAGAATGCTCTTATTGCCAATGAATAATGGGTGATGATTATTTGATTAATTTAACAGCATTAACTAAGAGAGCACAGTCTGTGGCAAATTAATAGTTTTACATACTTGCCAGAAAATTGAAAGAAGTGATTGTTTTATATACGCTGTCCGCATAAACAACATGCCTCCCCCGCTCTTGAAGCCCACATATACCCACTTTGCCCCCAAAAGTGTTTGCGCCTCAGGTGCCAACTCTGCTTGTTAAGCCACTGTCCTTTAATGTATAAGAGTGGTTTCCTAACTGAATTATATATACACCCCTGGGGATATGCTTCTACATTTTAAAAATGGTGTTTGAGCTTCTGATTGGTCACTGTGTGTTGCCAAGTGTTGACATCAGTGTCAACACATTTCCTAAGGAATAAACATGCAGAGATGCATCAGCTGTAGAAGGTACAAGCAGCTATATTTTGCAGATAAGGCCAAAAAAAATTTTGAGGCATAAGGCCAAAAAAGTTTGAAAACCATTGATGTATAATATTGAAATAGTTGGAAACTACTTTTACTCACAACTGATGAGAGCTAGATCTAGTCAATTATCTAGAAATATATTACCCATGTCCCTTTCCAGTCTCAATCCAGCAAACAAGATTTACAAGAGTCTGCCATAAAAGTGGAAATTTTAAGCATGAACATATCATATAATTGTGATAATGAAGGATTAGAAGAATCAATACTTCACACTGAAAAATTAGAACTGAGTCGAAGGTCTGGCAAGAAAACCTTATGCTATTTCCTCTTAATTTCTTATGAACTTTTACAGTAAATGTACTTTTTATTGGACACAGTTTTTGAATCTCTCTCTTTTTTTTTTTTTAGGACTTCAGAACTAAAAAATCTTAAAGGAAAAAATATCAATCATCTCTGCAGATTACAATGCCTACAGAGCTAATGTAAGGATACTAAAATTTTCTAGAGGAGCTCAAACAGCATCTGTTTGAATCTTAGAACCCCTCTCTAAATGCAGGTAAAGGCACAATTGGATCTAATGAATGATCCACACAATTGCACAGGAGACACGATTGCAAGACTGAGCATTAGATCCAATCATGTCTTTTTGCTGATGCAGAGGAAGCCTGATACTGGGTGCCTCTACACCAGCAAGAAGCAGGTTCCCACAGCTAGGAGTCCCCTTTGCCAATGAAGCTAGAAGCCCCAGGGACCACGTGCAGCCAGGACTGAGAGTACCTGCTCTTGGCCCAGGCTCTGCCACATGCACAGCTAGGACCAAGAATTCCCTGCATCTGACAGGGTTCTTGGTCCCATCAGGTATGGGTATTCACATTCCCAGCTGTGTGTGGGATCCAACCAGGACCAAGAGTCCCATCAGTTGTGAGACATGGCTGCAGTGTCCCAGCCACAGGAGTATGTGGAGCATCCTGCGACGGGGAGATTGCAGCGTCTGAGATCTCCCAGCCACTATCTAAAGTGCCCCCACACCTCTGTGGCTGGGAGCTAGCCAGAAGGTGCATTGTGCTCCCCAGTGACTGAATGATTGCAGCAGCTGCAATGTCCCAGCCACAGGACTGCCTACACATGCAACTTAAAGCTGGATAGAAACCTGCTATAAAGTTATTACACATTTTTGAGCAATAACTTTATAGCTGTTTGGAACTTTTTAAGGTACAATACTTAATTTACATGTGTAGGCAGTCTATATGTATTGCACAATTAACAAGGTAATTGCTCAATAGATAAAACATGTAGAGGGAGCCTTAGTGAAATGTGTTGCAACTCCAAAAACAGATTTAGTGAGAATAAATCAGTTTTTTCAAGGTTTTTCCCAACTTCAGTCTATGCTTCCAAATATATAACACTTGAAGAGGATATGCATAGAATCAAAGAAAATTAAGGTTGAAAGGTACTTCAGGAGGTCATCTAATCCAGCCCCCAGCTCAAAGCAGGCCCATCCCCAACTAGATCATTTCAGCCAAGGCTTTGTCTAGCCAGGTCTTAAAAATCTCCAAGGATGGAGAGTCCACAACCTGTAACCTGTTCCAGTGTTTTACTACCCTCCTAGTGAGAAAAGTATTTCTAATATCTAATCTAAACTTCCTTTGCTGCAACTTGAGCCATTGCTCCTTGTTCTGTCATTTGTCACCACTGAGAACAGTCTACCTTCATCCTCTTTTGAATCCTGCTTCAGGGAGTTGGAGGTTGCTGTTAAATCCCCCCTTACTCTTCTGTTTTCCAGACTAAATAAGCTCAGTTCGCTCAGTCTCGCCTCAAAAGTCATGTGCCCCAGCCCCTGAACCATTTCCGTTGCCCTCTCCTGGACTCTATCCAATATGTCTACATCCTTTCTGTAGTGGGGAGCCCAAAACTGAACATAGTACTCCAGATGTGGCATCACCAGTGCTGAATAGAGGGGAATAATCAATTCCTTTGACCTGTTGGCAACACTCCTACCAATGCAACCCAGTATGCTTTTAGCCATCTTGGCAACAAGTGCACACTGCTGGCTCATATTCAACTTATTGTCCACTGTAACCCCCAGGTCCTTTTCTGCAGAGCTGCTGCTCAGCCAGTCAGCCCCCAGCCTGTACCAGTTCATGGGATTCTGCCGTCTTAAGTGCAGGTTTTGCACTTGTCCTAGTTGAACTGCATGAGATTTCTTTTGGCCCAATCCTCCAATTTGTCTAGGTTTCTCTGAATCCTAGCCCTACCCTCCAGAGTATCTACTACTCCATCCAGCTTGGTGTCTCTGTAAACTTGCTGAGGGTGCACTCCAAACCATCTTCCAGGTCATTCATGAAGATATTGAATAAAACCAGTCCCAGGATCGAATCCCAGGACACTCCACTTGATACAAGCTGCCAGCTAGACATCTAGCCATTGATTACATGCAAACATACTATGTAAAAGATAGTATGCTTACTACAATGGAAAAAGATATTCAGGACACAAATAAGATATACCAAACTGGGATAAGGTATTAGATTTTCATTAGTTTCTCATGGCTTTTTTTTTTTTTTTTTATTTGTTTGT
>NW_005841954.1:3040154-3044850 GCF_000455745.1 Alligator sinensis
TTTTTATTGGACACAGTTTTTGAATCTCTCTCTTTTTTTTTTTTTAGGACTTCAGAACTAAAAAATCTTAAAGGAAAAAATATCAATCATCTCTGCAGATTACAATGCCTACAGAGCTAATGTAAGGATACTAAAATTTTCTAGAGGA
This sequence comes from Alligator sinensis, assembly GCF_000455745.1. Taxonomy (NCBI): domain Eukaryota; kingdom Metazoa; phylum Chordata; order Crocodylia; family Alligatoridae; genus Alligator; species Alligator sinensis. The sequence goes on from NW_005841954.1 coordinate 3,040,303, forward strand.
GCTCAAACAGCATCTGTTTGAATCTTAGAACCCCTCTCTAAATGCAGGTAAAGGCACAATTGGATCTAATGAATGATCCACACAATTGCACAGGAGACACGATTGCAAGACTGAGCATTAGATCCAATCATGTCTTTTTGCTGATGCAGAGGAAGCCTGATACTGGGTGCCTCTACACCAGCAAGAAGCAGGTTCCCACAGCTAGGAGTCCCCTTTGCCAATGAAGCTAGAAGCCCCAGGGACCACGTGCAGCCAGGACTGAGAGTACCTGCTCTTGGCCCAGGCTCTGCCACATGCACAGCTAGGACCAAGAATTCCCTGCATCTGACAGGGTTCTTGGTCCCATCAGGTATGGGTATTCACATTCCCAGCTGTGTGTGGGATCCAACCAGGACCAAGAGTCCCATCAGTTGTGAGACATGGCTGCAGTGTCCCAGCCACAGGAGTATGTGGAGCATCCTGCGACGGGGAGATTGCAGCGTCTGAGATCTCCCAGCCACTATCTAAAGTGCCCCCACACCTCTGTGGCTGGGAGCTAGCCAGAAGGTGCATTGTGCTCCCCAGTGACTGAATGATTGCAGCAGCTGCAATGTCCCAGCCACAGGACTGCCTACACATGCAACTTAAAGCTGGATAGAAACCTGCTATAAAGTTATTACACATTTTTGAGCAATAACTTTATAGCTGTTTGGAACTTTTTAAGGTACAATACTTAATTTACATGTGTAGGCAGTCTATATGTATTGCACAATTAACAAGGTAATTGCTCAATAGATAAAACATGTAGAGGGAGCCTTAGTGAAATGTGTTGCAACTCCAAAAACAGATTTAGTGAGAATAAATCAGTTTTTTCAAGGTTTTTCCCAACTTCAGTCTATGCTTCCAAATATATAACACTTGAAGAGGATATGCATAGAATCAAAGAAAATTAAGGTTGAAAGGTAGTTCAGGAGGTCATCTAATCCAGCCCCCAGCTCAAAGCAGGCCCATCCCCAACTAGATCATTTCAGCCAAGGCTTTGTCTAGCCAGGTCTTAAAAATCTCCAAGGATGGAGAGTCCACAACCTGTAACCTGTTCCAGTGTTTTACTACCCTCCTAGTGAGAAAAGTATTTCTAATATCTAATCTAAACTTCCTTTGCTGCAACTTGAGCCATTGCTCCTTGTTCTGTCATTTGTCACCACTGAGAACAGTCTACCTTCATCCTCTTTTGAATCCTGCTTCAGGGAGTTGGAGGTTGCTGTTAAATCCCCCCTTACTCTTCTGTTTTCCAGACTAAATAAGCTCAGTTCGCTCAGTCTCGCCTCAAAAGTCATGTGCCCCAGCCCCTGAACCATTTCCGTTGCCCTCTCCTGGACTCTATCCAATATGTCTACATCCTTTCTGTAGTGGGGAGCCCAAAACTGAACATAGTACTCCAGATGTGGCATCACCAGTGCTGAATAGAGGGGAATAATCAATTCCTTTGACCTGTTGGCAACACTCCTACCAATGCAACCCAGTATGCTTTTAGCCATCTTGGCAACAAGTGCACACTGCTGGCTCATATTCAACTTATTGTCCACTGTAACCCCCAGGTCCTTTTCTGCAGAGCTGCTGCTCAGCCAGTCAGCCCCCAGCCTGTACCAGTTCATGGGATTCTGCCGTCTTAAGTGCAGGTTTTGCACTTGTCCTAGTTGAACTGCATGAGATTTCTTTTGGCCCAATCCTCCAATTTGTCTAGGTTTCTCTGAATCCTAGCCCTACCCTCCAGAGTATCTACTACTCCATCCAGCTTGGTGTCTCTGTAAACTTGCTGAGGGTGCACTCCAAACCATCTTCCAGGTCATTCATGAAGATATTGAATAAAACCAGTCCCAGGATCGAATCCCAGGACACTCCACTTGATACAAGCTGCCAGCTAGACATCTAGCCATTGATTACATGCAAACATACTATGTAAAAGATAGTATGCTTACTACAATGGAAAAAGATATTCAGGACACAAATAAGATATACCAAACTGGGATAAGGTATTAGATTTTCATTAGTTTCTCATGGCTTTTTTTTTTTTTTTTTTATTTGTTTGTTTGAATTGCTAATAGAACCAGTAGGGGTGGAATGAAGCCATGAACTAATGTTACATTTGTAGCGATAAATACACACTTGTAGTGTGACAAAAAGCAAGTGTACAGCTCTTAAAGCTGTTTGAAGTACTCTAAAGAAGTTTAAAGTGCTACAAAATAATAATATTTTCATAAGAAATTCTAGGTAGGACTACATTTTGTAGCACTACATTTAACCCCACATAGGGGTCTCTACGTCCCCAGAATGGTATACTCCTATGCTCTCCCTCCCCATGCCCTTCAAGGGTGAGGGAGGGACAGTAACTGGCTTCCTGACAGCCTGACCAGTTGTAGTGAGCTGTTAAGGAATGATGATGGGAACCTGATTTAAAATAAGGCTTCCTAACACCTCACAAGCACTTTAGGAAAAGCCACTCTTTCCACAGGGACCATGGCAGTTCTTCATGCTGCCATGACCCCAGAAACAGCTGGTTTACCCTGGGATTGGGACTGGACCTGCCTAAGCAACAGTAGGAGAGATGCGGCCCCTGGCCATCCATGAGTGAGATGGAGCATCCTCTCTGCCTGTGCCCATGGGTGAACCAGAGAACATACTTGCAGCCATGGCTGGAGAGCACACCTTTGAGGAGATTGAGGAGACCGAGGAGATTGGAGCACATCTACATGCCCCAATATATTATGTATTTGTAGTGCTACAAAGTTCTCAGACACTTTGCAGCACTACAAATAAACACTTGTTCATACCCTAAGATTGGAAGCCACCAAAAAAGGCATTCATTTCTTCTCCGTTCCTAACCTTTTGGAAGTCTAGTCTAGGACTCTTCCTCCAAATTTCCCCTCTGTTCTCTCTTCTAGTGCCTGGCTATCTTCTTTCTCTCTAACCCTCTGATCAACTCAGGCTGCTACAAAAATCACTGGCTTCTATACAACTAATTTCAGATTTTAAAGGATCCTATTTTATAACATCTCCAAGAAACCCACAGGAACCTTAGTTGCATCACAAATATTGCTGGAAAACTACATCTATAGGAAAAAGTTTTACTGAAATCAAGACAGCAGACCATGTTATGTTGTAATAAAATGCCAGCTTTCAAGAACCAGCAGCGGGAAGGAGAGGATCCAGGCACACGTGTGTCCCGCACGCACGTGTAGCCCCTTTACTTACTTACTTACTGACTGGGGGAAGCAGCAGCAGCAGCAGAGGGATCAGCAGCGGGGGCAGCAACAGCTGATCCCCCAAAGGTAAGTGGGGCGGAGGGACACGGCACAGCTGAGCTGGATCCGGAGGGGAAGCCCCCCCGGGTTCCTTATAGCTGAGCCGGTAGGGAGCCACGCAGCGCAAACAGAGTGCGCAAACAGGGTGGGCTGGGGGGGGACTGTCCCCCCAGGCCAGGGAGTACACCCGGGGCTAACCCTTGGGGAGCAGGATCCGGCGGCACCGGATCCCCCCAGCGGGGGAGCGTAGGGGGCGGGACTGCTGGAAGGCACTTCCGGGAAGACCAGGGCACCTGATTGGCTATTGGGGCAGGGGCGGGAAATTCAAACCGCGGGCTTTAAAAGACGTGGTGTGACGTAGTTCGCAGCACTCGGGAACTAGCAGCGGGAAGGAGAGGATCCAGGCACATGTGTGTCCCGCATGCACGTGTAGCCCCTTTACTTACTTACTGACCAGGGGCAGAAGCAGCAGCATGGGCAGTGCGGGCAGCAACAGCTGATCCCCCGAAGGTAAGTGGGGCAGAGGGACCCGGCACAACCGAGCCGGATCCGATGGGGAAGCCCCCCGGGTCCCTTATATCTGAGCCGGTAGGGAGCCGCACTCCCGAGCCACACAGTGTGAACAGAGCGCGCAAACAGGCGTGCTCTGTAAGAGCGCGCCGGCGTTTGCGCAGGCATTCGCGCCGGCGGGCAAGCAGGAAGGGCCAGGAGGGAGACTCCTGTACGGGTAGAGCGTAGACACCACACAGATCTAACAAACAGCAGTTTATACAATGGTGTCGACGAGGAGTGCTGCTAGGGCCTCTGCCCGGGGGGCCATGCCTACCTGGGGCTGGTCTGAGGCCTTCACCCAGACTGAGTCCATGGGAGAGCTGGTGTCCCCCTGCCTCCTGGCCTGCAGGGGATCCCCAGCAGGGCCGGGGGGGGGGCAGAGATTGGGGGCCCCCACACCTGTCCGGCAGGTGCCCGTCTTAGGGCTCTGGAGGTGCAGGTGAGGGAGCTCCGGGAGGAGGTTAGCAGGCTGAGGGGTATCAGGGAGGCGGAGGATGAAATTGACAGTTATTTCCTTTCCCTGCAGGACCAGACACCTAAGGAAGAAGCACCCCGGGGAATGCCCTCCACAGCAGAGTGGCAGACAGTCACATCCAGGACCGGAGCTGCTCGCAGTAAACCGGTACCAGTTCCTCCTGTCCGACTGGTAAACAGGTACGAGGCCCTGGTGACCCTGCAGGAGATGGAAGGAGAGGAGGAAACCTCTGGGCAGGAA
>NW_005841954.1:3045059-3045388 GCF_000455745.1 Alligator sinensis
GAACCCATGGGCCTAGTCCATGTGGGTACTAAGGATGCGGCTATGAGAAGCCCCGATGACGGACTACCATGCTCTGGGCGGCATGCTGAGGGAGACCAGTGCACAGGTGGTATTCTCTTCTGTCCTACCAGTGAGTGGACACGGAAGACAGCAGGAGAACTGCATTAGAGAGACCAATTGGCAGCTTCGGCAATGGTGTCTCGAGGCAGGCTTCGGCTTCCTGGAGAATGACCCGCACATCACGACGAGGGACACGCTCAGTTGGGATGGGCTTCATCTGTCCCCCAAAGGTAAGCGTGGGTTATCTTTTAGGTTGTGGGTTCTCCTCC
>NW_005841954.1:3047384-3047873 GCF_000455745.1 Alligator sinensis
ACCTGGAAGGGTGTGGGCAGTGGGGTCCCGCAGGGCGGGGTCCTTGGACCGATACTCTTTAATGTCTTCATCAGCGACTTGGACGGGGGAGTGAAATGTACTCTGTCCAAGTTTGCAGATGACACAAAGCTATGGGGAGAAGTGGACATGCCGGAGGGCAGGGAACAGCTGCAAGCAGACCTGGACAGGTTGGACAAGTGGGCAGAAAACAACAGAATGCGGTTCAACAAGGAGAAATGCAAAGTGCTGCACCTAGGGAGGAAATATGTCCAGCACACCTACAGACTAGGGACTGACCTGCTTGGTGGAACAGAAGCGGAAAGGGATCTTGGAGTCCTAGTGGACTCCAAGATGAACATGAGTCGGCAGTGTGACGAAGCCATCAGAAAAGCTAATGGCACTTTATCGTGCATCAGCAGATGCATGACGAACAGATCCAAGGAGGTGATACTTCCCCTCTATCAGGCGCTGGTCAGACCGCAGTTGGAA
>NW_005841954.1:3047935-3056872 GCF_000455745.1 Alligator sinensis
TCCAGAGAAGGGCCACTCGTATGGTTAAGGGCTTGCAGGCCAAGCCCTATGAGGAGAGACTAGAGAACCTGGACCTTTTCAGGCTCCGCAAGAGAAGGTTGAGAGGCGACCTTATGGCTGGCTATAAGTTCATCACGGGGGCACAGAAGGGAATTGGTGAGGTTTTATTCACCAAGGTGCCCCCGGGGGTTACAAGAAATAATGGCCACAAGCTAGCAGAGAGCAGATTTAGATTGGACATTAGGAAGAAGTTCTTCACAGCTAGAGTGGCCAAGGTCTGGAACGGGCTCCCAAGGGAGGTGGTGCTACCCCTACCCTGGGGGTCTTCAAGAGGAGGTTAGATGAGTATCTAGTTGGGGTCATCTAGACCCAGCACTCTTTCCTGCCTATGCAGGGGGTCGGACTCGATGACCTATTGAGGTCCCTTCCGACCTTAGCATCTATGAATCTATGAATAAGAAATAACATCATGATAACTAAAATTTGGATTTATATTGGTATTTAAAGGTCTGTTTTTGGGGGGAACTGGCTTATAGATATATGCATTAAAAGAGTTCAAGATGGATAGCACGGGTTAACTGATTTCTAAGCAGCTTGGGTCTCTTCACAAAATTTCTCCCAGCCTTGGAAGCAGAGAGGCTGTCTACATGAGGAGGGAAGGAGAATATAAAAGCAGAGACTAGAGAGTAACAAAGGGTCCCTCCCTGTCCCTCCTTCTCTTCCTTTCTGTCCCGTCCCTCTTCCTCCTTCTCTCCGAGACGGATCCCCATCCCTGGGAAGGGTCCCGAAGGCCACCATGGACAGAGGATACATGACCAGCCTGTCTCATACACCCACTGGATGGAGGCTGTGGGCCTCGGCATCCCACCTCCAGACTGCTGACACCTAAGAGAAAGAGCCTCAGAGTGGAGCCTGCATCCTGACCAGATGTACTTTGACTCTGATGACAGCCCTAGGATTTGGTAGATATATAGAATTGCTTGATTGTTTGTATTGCTTCTTTTCTGTTCTGTGTATCAATAACTTTGCCTATTATGGAATGGAAAGTTTGTGGTTGGACTTAGGGTGGGTCCCCGCCTGGAACAAGGCCTCTGGGTCCTAAATCTAGAGCCAACACTATACACAGAATGACTTTTCACTCCAGTGAATTCTTTTCATTTGCTCATTTGTGTAGAATTCCCTGGATTGTAACAGTACGTAATCTTTTTTCTGTCTTGTGCTTTATATTTTCCTTCAAGGCAATACTATCATTCAGCATCTACCCATAATACCAAACTACAATCTTGTGGAAAGTCATATTTCTGCTGAGCCAGTCTACCCGAAAGCTTGCTTCTCCATGACATGAGCCAAAGTGAACAGACATGTTGTCTACTTTGGAAAGGAGATAGAAAGCTTTACCCTGAAGCAAAATGCTCTTAGTGCCACAGTAAAAGTGAAGATGTTTTAGTACCATTGTCATATTCTATCTGAACTGGTAGAACAAAGATGACAGGAAGAAAATGATTGTGGAAGCAAAACATAGGTTAATATTGTACTTTGATTTTAAGGAAAATGCAAGCAGACTACTAGGCATGTTGACTGAAATGACCTAAAGCCCTGGGGACTGACCCAGGGAAATTTACTGGGCTGAATTCAGCAAACACATTCATGACAAAAATGGAAAAGAGGTAAAAGTGTTCTCTTTTGACATTTTTAAATTAAATATTTTGATTTTTTGTTAACAAAAATGCTGATTTTTGAATCAGGGACATAAAAGCTACAAGTAAGCTGAAAACTAAAAGGAGTATTTAATTTTAGGTTAAATGAAAGGCTTTGGTTTGTCCCAATTGTTTTATTTATGTATTTGTTTTAGTTAAACCTTGAAACTTATTCACACATTCCTAGTCCCGCACTTCCATCATGTAGCTTTTGTTTTCTTCGAGGATTTTATTACCCCATACTTGGCCAAAATTATGCAGTAGTTCCTCTGGTTAGGAAAACTGGAAAGCATTTTAGGAAGGTCTAGTATAAAAAGTGGCTATTAAGACATTGTTCTTTTGAGCTGTTCTCACTTGAATCATAAGCACCTTTATGAACTCTGAGCTTCAGCACCTAAGGTATCAGGAAACAAAAAGTCAATATTGGATGTCAGCATTCCTGTTATTCTCTGTTGATGAGTCAAATGTTACTGAAAATTTTAAAAACACATCTTTCTTTTATGTTCATGGGCATTAATATCAAACTGACACAATCCTAAACTTGGTAAACAAGGCTTTTGTATAATTCTAGTACCCATGTTGCGCTGGTCTAGCCTGTCCTAATGGGCAAGCTAAATCTGAAACGGTTCTTAACAATAATTTGAATACTGCTGGAAAAAAAATGACATGGGCAGAGAGAAATTTAAGTTGATAGTAAAAATAGTGACAGTTAACCCATTTCTAGTCAGCTATGCCCTAATATGAAAGCCAGATTGAAATGTCTTGCATGAGTCCCAATTCATTAAGCAAATGTGACATTTTATTTTCTAGCCATTTCTGTGCTGAGAAAAGTACAGTGTTGAAATAGTAAGATAAATGAAAACACTTCTCACTGTGCCAATAACTGTTCAGAGATAGATTTTTTTTTTTCAAAAATCCAACTAGTTTTTTCCAAAATGGAAGTAGAAAACTTTCTGATGTTTCAGAATTTAGAGTTTATAACTTAGCAGATGAAACACATCATTGTCCCTGAAATTTAATTATAAAGGAAGTGCCAGTGTAGCATTTAAAACTAATTATGAGATAGATAGTGAAAGTGCTTGTTTATTATTTTAATTGAAAAAAGTAATCTGTAGTTCTGTTAACATTTGCTAGTAGTCAACATTTTTTCTTTCAATTGGTAGTTTTAATTAGCATTTTATATAGTTGAATTTAATTTAGAGTTTAGTAGACTTACTGTTTAAGAGGACATACAGCAAGTTTGCTTTTCCCGTTCTTCTTCCCTCTCTGTGATGGCAATTTATACTTTTAAAAACAAAAATAAAACATTTTTTATTGAACCAATGGCACGGTTGGGATAAAGTTAAGAGAAGCCGTCAAACAAGGCATTCTTCCTCAGGTCTGAGGAGAGAAGCAAGCACAGGGACTGTTAAGAACAGTGGGTAGAGCTCTGAAACTGTAGGGGGGAGAAATTCCCAGCGGTAACAGGAAAACAATTATCCAGAGAAAAGAAGCTTGGTTACTGGAAGATAAAGACATAGGAATTTCTCTTCCAGGAAATCATAGGAAAAATTCTAGAAATTTCAGGAATTAAGTGTATCATAAAAATCAATATCAGTGTTCAGCCCTTGGCTCCTAGTGTCCAGCCAGCTTATGAATGTTTGCTCCCAAGCTAACTTTTAAAGTTGTTCTGTAAATTTCAGTGGAGCTCAAGGATAGTGAGGTCAGAAAGGGAGTAGCTGTTCTGTAAAAAATGTGCTCCCACAGACAGATATGTCTCCATAACTTATTTTTTTTTCTGAGGTGTTTAATTTAGAATGAAGGTGTTTAGTTTTTGTTTAATTTTACCCACATAGTTACCATGAGGGCATTTGGTGTACTGGATCAGACATATCACATTTTGGGAAAGACATGTGTACTATCCATGAATTCTGATAGCTTCATTGGGAGGAGTGTTGATTGTAGTAGCAGTGGAGATGTGTTAACAGGTTAAGAATCTCTTGCCAAAGCAAGGCCATGTCCCACCGATGTCTGCTGAGCAGTGGGGATTTTGCTTCTGATGATGAGTTGGGCAAGGTGAATGGCTTGTCTGGAAGTCAGAAGTGAAGGGGTAAAAATACACTATAACTACAAGTAATAATGACCCTCCTCTGCTTGAATAGGTCTCCCAATAATCAAGCTTTGAGGAAGAATGCTTTGCCGATCTAAATATTCCAACCTTGCAGCTGCTCCAATAAAAGATATCACCCCTAAAAATCCTTCTACCTGTATAAAGTATCATAAGCCATTTTTAAATAATATTTTAAAACACAGAGTAATATTATGCTGCCTAATGAATGTTTAGGGATATGTTAAAAATGGGGAAAAATAATTAGCATATATCTGTTTATATTTAAATTATGATAGCATGACTATAGCATAAGAAATGTGTGTGATCACAGCAGTACTGATTTGGCTTTAGCAATTAGCTAAGTAGCTTGCATTTGTACTACTTCACACCTTAAATTCGTAATATGCGTTGCTAAATATATTTCATCACAGTTTGTTAATTAATGTTCTATGGAAGTACAGCTGTTATTTTTTTGTGGTCGACATGGCTCATTTTAAAGTGATAACAGTTGCATCTGCACTAGTGTGACAGTTTGGTTTACAAACTATAGTTGCACATTTCTATGCTTACTTTCGTAAAATTGAAAACCTTTCGGCTAGCACAAAGAATTTGAATAAACAATAATACCTAGGCCTACATACTACTGAGTGCTAAAATTTGGGGGAAACGGTGTTTAATCTTCTGTGATATGACAGAAGTATGAAAGAAGCCAGGATTCTGTAGGGTGATATTTTTTATTGGACCAACTACATAGTTGGGATAGAGTTAGACAAGCTTGTGAATGCAATTATTCTTGTCTAACTCTGCTGGACCAACAGCATAGTTGGACTAAAAACATCACCCTAAAACTCCTTGCTGTTTACATAATTCCTGGACTACCATAGCTACATCACTGTAACTAGGAGGAAGACTTTTCAAAAGCAAGTATTGGCAACTGTGAAATCTAATATATACACAAGGTAAAAGAATTGCATAAAAACAATTTTGTGAGAAGTTCCAAAATTAAGTCTTTGCTGAGATGAATTAACTTTGTGATATTGGGAGAAGACAGGGGACACTGAGAAAAGATAGCACCATAATTTTCAAATGAACACAGTGAACAACCAAGTGAGTGGAGGTTTTGACTGTGTGAATTTGGGAGGAGCTGTTCAAAACCAGGACCAGTGAATAGACCAACAAACAGGGGAGTTTGCATGGCAGTTCATTTAGGAGGCAGTCCTTTAAAAAAAAGGTTTGGCCTTAGAGGTCAGGGCTATAATTCTAAACTTGTTGATTTAAATTATATTAGACACTGATTAGGACAGACTTAGATAAATAGAAAGTCAGTCTATATAGTCAAATTTCCCAGTCCTCAGGGAAGACAAAAGCAAAAACAATAAAATAAAAGGAACGTAGGTAGAAGTACAATAACAAGTTGGAGATTACCTAGTTTACTGCACTGAGTAGTGCATGTATGATTACCAGGGATTCGAGTTTTCTGTTTGCTATGGAAAAACACCATTTTCTCCTTTAAAAGAGAAAAGCACAGGAAACCACAGGTTTCCCCTTACAGGCAGGCAGAGTTCCAGGCTGCAAGGGGTTGCTTGGGGCTAGGGGGAGCGGGATACAGAGGTTGTCACACACATGTGCGTGTGCATGCATGCAAATGGCAGCCAGGCAGGGTGGTGAAAAGCAGCTCCCATAACTCCCTCCAGGTAAGACTATGGGGGGTGGGGCACACGCTGGGGCTTGTGCCCCCGTGGGTTGGACCAGCTCTGGGTAGAAGCTGCCTCCGCAGCCCAGCAGGGAGGACCTGGCCCAGGAGGAAGTTCCATGCCACCATGGCCACCAAGGTGAGACACAGCATTGACATGGATTTTTGATCCCTGCTGCTGCTGGTCTGGTCCAGCTACAGCCCCACACCCCCCACTGTGCTTGCAGAAATGTCGCGGGGCGGGGGCATGTGCCTCCCCCTACCCCCCCAATGCATCACCTGTGCCCACACATACCCTATACCCCATACACTGGGAACCTGGGGGCATAGGATTGGGAATGAGGGGCACCAGCAGGGCCAGGGGGCTGCAGGTCAGGAGTGAGGGGCACCAGCAGTGCTGGCAGGAGCTGTGGCTTGGGAGCGAGGGGCCACGGCATGGGCAGAAGCAGGGCATGGGCATATCACGGCTGCTTAGCACCACAAAGCAGAGACGGGGACAGCTGCAGCTAGACCCACATCCTGGTGAGCAAAGACGGCAGTGGAGCTCTGATTTTCCATGATAAAAAAAATTAAATACCAAAAATATATAGGTATTTAGAAATAATTTTGTGATAATGATTGAGGCACTGGTAGGCTTCCAATTTGCTTTAAAATTGAAAATATAATGATAAAATATTGTGTTCAGTTGATACACACACATACACGTGTGTGCGTTTCATCTTAATTGCAGAAAAATGTGGTTTTTGGTATTCTAAATCAGAGAATTTGGGGGCAGGTTTAATTGGAGAATATGGGATTTTTAAACAGAGAAAACCATGATCCTTGATGATTACTTCCCTTTGGGGCAGGTTTCTTATGTGTGCACCTGGTGCAAGGAGCTCCTGGCCTTGGGAGAAAAAGTACATTCCCACAAGACAAGGGTGACTAAACTGGAGGAGCTGAGGGACGCAGAGAGGGTCATAGAGGAAGCTTTCAGGAGCATTATTGAGTAGTCCCACCTCTCCTGTAACAGGCTGCTGGAAGGAATGAAAGTCTCAGGAAAGGAAGGTATCAAGCTAGGGAGGAGGGGAACAACTTCTTAGATGGGACCTATCCTTCTGCAGATGTTACCAAAATTACTCATTCAGTAGGGGCCAGATCTTATAGGGTAGGAAGAACTTGACAGATGATAGTAGTGGGAAGTTCAATCATTAAGCATGTAGATAGCTGGGTTTGTGACATCCAGGGGGACCTCATGGTGACATGACTGCCAGGTACAAAGGTAGTGGATTTCAAAAATTATGTAAATAAGTTGCTAGGAAGTGCTGGGGAAGAGTGCGTACCAATGAAGTGCAGAAGTGTTACAGAGACGTCCTTGAAGCTAAATAGGCTGCTAGGTAGGAGGTTGAAGTCTAGGACCTCCACATCAGTATTCTCTGAAATGCTTCCAGTGCCACATACAGGGCCAGGTAGATGGATAGAGTTCCAGAGTCTCAATATGTGGCTGAGACAAAGGTGTAGGGAGGAGGGGTTTAAGTTTATTAGGAATTGGGTAACCTTTTGGAACAGGAGAAGCCTGTACAGGAAGGAGGGTCTCCACCTGAATCAAAATGGGATCAAACTGCTGGTGTATAACGTTAAAACGGTGGTCGAGCAACATTTAAAACTAATAATTGTGGGAAAACCAACAAGTGTGGAACAGCACATGAGTCAAACCTCATAGGGATGAAGTCATAAACAATGGGGATAAGAAATAGGGTGGCAGTCCTCAGGTGAAACAGAGAAGATCAGCATGGACAAACAGATTAAATGAATAAAAGGTCTCACACAAGTAGCCAACCAGGCAACAATAAGAATGTAAGTGCTTTTATACTAATGCCAGAAGTCTAAGATCCAAGATGGGGGATCTTGAATGTTTAGCAGTAAATAATAATACTGACGTAACAGGCACTTCAAAAACATGGTAGAATGAGGGGTGGGGGGAGTGGAGGGGGAAAAAATAAATCAATGGAATGCTGCGGTATTAGGATACAAAATATACAAGAATGATACATTTTATTGTACTCCAAGACTGCATCAAATCAAATAAGGTAAATTTCTCAACTGATAAGATAGATACCGCAGAATCTCTGTGGATTTGAAATTCTATGTTTCCATAGGAAAAAAGTATATCTGGGCATACAGCAATTGAACCCCAGACCAGGCCAGCAGTAGCAAGCTAGAAATGCTAAGAGAATTGAGAAAGCAGAAAACACAGTAAGAATGGGCAACTTCAATTATCCACAAATTGACTGGGTCAATATAACCTTAGGCTGGAATGCAGAGACCATATTTTTCAACATTATAAAAGACTACTTTCTAGAGCAATTAGTTCTGGAATCAACAGGAGGAAAGGCCATTCTTGACCTAGTTCTTGGTGTGCAGTATTGGGTTCCAAAGATAAGTATTATTGAGACACTCTACAACGGTCATCACAATGCATTTGGGTTTGGCGTCCATTTAGGAGGAGAAACAAGAAGTTCCACAGGAAAATCTACCACAGTGGCCTTAAACTTTTAAAAGGATGAAAGTAATTTCAGAAGAAACTTGACAGAGACAAAAAGGTAACAAAAGAAATGTATTTCCTATATAAGAAGCCAGAGACCTGCCAAGGAGTCAGTTGGGCTTTTGGACAGTCAGGGTATAAAAGGAGTGCTAAAGGATGGCAGGGCCATTGACAAGAAACTAAATGCATTCTTTGCATCTATCTACACCAAGGAAGAAGTTAGGGAGATTCCTTCACCAGATCCACTCATCTCCTGGGACAAGTCAGTGGAGATGACCCAAATTAAGGTTTTTGTAGATAAGATCATAGAGGAAACTGATTAAAATTAAACAGTAGCAAATCATCACTACATTATGACATACACCCTAGTGTCCTGAAGGAGCTCAGATCAGAAATTGTAAACCTCCTAGTTGTAGTATGCAACCTGTCACTAAAAAGAGCCTCAGTACCAGAGAACTGGAGAGTTGCCAATGTGACTCCAGTACTTTAAAATAGCTCTAGAGGGGACCTAGGGAATTATAGGCTAGTGAGCCTAATTTATGTTCCTAGACAACTGGTAGAAACAACAAGGAAAAAAGAAAGAATTATTAAGGACATGGATGAACATGTTTCGCTAGGTAGGAATCAGATTGGTTTTGTCAAAGGGAAATTATGCCTCACCAGCCTATTAGAGTTTTTGAAGCTGTCAGTAAGCAGGTGAATCAGGGTGATCCATCTGACATAGTATATCTGGACTTGTAAAGAGGCTTTGACAAGGCTATTAATGAAGCTAGGTAGTCATGGAATTGTAGGAAAGGTCCAATCACGGATTAACAATTGTTTTAAGGAGTCTGAAGGTCGGTGATGCCAGTCTTTCATAGATTCATAGATGTTAGGGTCAGAAGGGACCTCAATAGATCATCGAGTCTGACCCCCTGCATAGGCAGGAAAGAGT
>NW_005841954.1:3057026-3118528 GCF_000455745.1 Alligator sinensis
GGCAGCCACAAGGTCGCCTCTCAACCTTCTCTTGCGGAGGCTGAAGAGGTCCAGGTGCCCCAGTCTCCCCTCATAGGGCTTGGCCTGCAAGCCCTTAATCATACATGTGGCCCTTCTCTGGACCCTCTCCAGGTTATCCACATCCCTCTTGAAGTGCGGCGCCCAAAACTGCACGCAGTATTCCAACTGCGGTCTGACCAGCACCCCATAGAGGGGAAGTATCACCTCCTTGGTTCTGTTCATCATGCATCTGCTGATGCACGATAAAGTGCCATTAGCTTTCCTGATGACTTCGTCACACTGACGACTCATGTTCACCTTGGAGTCCACTAGGACTCCAAAATCCCCTTCCGCTTCCGTGCCTCCAAGCAGGTCATTTCCTAGGCAGTAGGTGTGCTGGACATTTTTCCTCCCTACGTGCAGCACTTTGCATTTCTCCTTGTTGAACTGCATTCTGTTGTTTTCCGCCCATATGCCTAACCTGGTCACTTTTGTTTTACTGTGAAGGCACCGCACGCTGAAAAGCTGGCTGTCCATTCAATACTGAACCCCAATTCTGGGAGGAAGGCAGTCACGGATGAGAATCAAAATCACAGCAAGATAGATAGAAAAAAAGTTTGGGGAGATGATGCAGTCTTCATTGACACCAGTATGGATGGTAAATAGGTCTGTTTCTATTTACCATCCATAATAGATGGTAAATGGAGTAGCTTGCAGATCCTGATGAACTTCAGTGGACAACCAAACCTAGCCAGCACCTTCCATAAGGCTTCATGATTGATGGAATCGAAGGCTTCAATTACGTCAATGAATGCCATATACAGCTGCTGGTGTTGCTATCTACACTTCTCCTGGATCTGTCATGCAGCAAAAATCATTTTACTGGGATTCTGGAAGGATATCTTCAGCAAGGGGGAGGAGGCGATTCAGAAGGATGTGAAAAGAATCTTCCCAGAGACCGAGAGGGGGGCAATGCCTCGGTAGTTCCCACATGCTGACTTGTCCCCTTTCTTGAAGATGGTCACAAGGTTGGCATTCTTCAAGTCAAGTGGAACTTCTTCATTAACTCATATTTTGATGAGAAGTGGATGATATTTTTGTGCTAGTGCTATACCACCAGCTTTGAAGACCTCTGCAGGACTGCCATCTGGGCCTGCTGCCTTACTGTTCTTACTCTGAGTGATGTGACGCCAGACTTCCTTGAAGGATGAGGGATCAGCAAGAGTTTCTATTACTGGGTGTTGAGGGATTGACTCGATAGTGGCAGCTGAGACCTCAGCTTCACAGTTGAGTAGAGTCTTGAAGTGCTCCTTCCAGTGGTGCTTGATGGATACATTATCTGTGAGAAGGACAGAGCCATTCTGGGATCGCAAGGGGGTTGGGCCATTGGAACGTGACCTGCGCATGGCTTTTATGGCTTCAAAGCAGCTTCTCATGTCATGTAGGTCAGCAAAACTCTGGATCTCCATGCCCTTTGCTTGCCACCACTGATAGTGTCCAGATGAGCGAGCACATGCTTGTTGGGACATCTCAAAGCAGTTTGAGATGCCAGGCCTCTGAGGCAGTATTGTAGCATATGAACATCTTGTCTTGTAGTTTCTATCCATGAGTTCAATAAAGGTGTGACTCTTGAAAGCACCATTAATTATGATACCGAACTTTTAACTTATCCACTACATGTACCTTCATTTCCTGTTTTGGAGATTAGGAAAGAATGTGAAGATTCCAGCCTTATTCTTACATGGAAAATGTTTATAGGAAAAATTGTTCAAAGGACGTTACTATCTTTCACTGAAAGATGAAAAAAAAGACAATATAATATGAATAGCTTTTATTTACTGTGAGGTAAGAGAAAGCATGCGGGCAGTTACCATGCATCTGCGTTATGTCCATGCCCATTTTAGCTGACGATAGCTTGTACACATTTTAACCCTGTGTAACCCCACTGGAATTGTACAGGTATAAATCATTTTGTTGTTGATGATGTATAAGTTCGCACAGAATTCAGTTCAATATGTTTACTTACTAACGATGGCAAAGCCATGCTTTACTTAAACAGAATATATTTGAATTAATAATAACACATATGCAAATAAAAGTTTTTTCCTAAAACTTTGACTGAGGCATGACTTCGCTAATATCCTGGTAGAGGAAAATAAAATTTTACCATAAAAAACCAGGGTACTAGATATATAAAATGTTGAGTAAGCCCATGACCAGATGTTCTGTTTCAAGCACTCCAAGTGCCTTTGAAATGCCCTAGACAACAAGGGTGCAGCATTCATGGCTGATGAGCTTCCTGAAACATCCCTATCCCTCCTCCCATCACTGCCGCCTCCCCCACCCCGCCTCCACACACACCCCTAAGGGGAGTGGGATGAACAGCCAACAAGTGCTTTCCTATGTGTTTTGCTCTCCTGGGGACTCTCCAGAAGCTGAGAGGCATGTAAGTATGTCCGCTTCTCCAGTCCCCTGCCATGCTTTTGTGGGCATTTTGAAGTACTCCACAGCATGTGGTGGGGAGGAGTTGCACCCTGGCTGCACAACACTAAAGCACACCAAATGTATATCTGTCCAGGCTCCACATGTGCCACACGTCCATGGCAAGAGGCATGATTGTGAGATCTAACATCAGTTCCATCATGCCTTATTACCATCCCAGGCTCCCCCTACCCCAGCAAGTAGCAAGCTTCCAAGTCCTGCAGCTGATGGGACTCTAAGCCATGGGGCGCAGGTGGGACTACAGGTCCCATCAGCTGTGGGACTCTGCCATGGCAGCACATGGTGCAACCTCGCAGTTGGGAGTCTGTCAGCTGATTGGGCTCCCAGCCACAAGGTATTGGGTACACATGAAAATTAAAGCTGGACAGAAACCATCTATAAAGTTATTACACGTTTTCCAGCTCTAACTTTATAGCTGTAGTGACCCTTTTACTGAGTGTCAGTTACTTCACATGTGTAGTCAGTCTAAATTAACTGCACAATTAAACTGCAATGTGAAGAGGGAGCCTCTGTCCATCTCCTAAATCAGGCCAATTCTGAAAGTAATTCCAGACATCAGTATTCTTATTTCCACCCCATGTTTTCTATTTGTGAAGTTAAATGAGTCAAGGATGACTGTGAGGCTTTTGTAGAGTCACTGAACCAGTGTCAGAGCCAAGAAGACACCATTAAGTGTAACCAGAAAATGTGTCATTTGATTTACGTATGTCTAAGACAATAATTCTAGATGACGGTGCTGGGTAGAAAAGCACAGAGCAGGAGGGCAGCAAGTATTAAAAATTCAAAAAGACCTAAATACAAATTCATTATTTTTGGGAAACATGTTAAACCTGAATGTAAACAAATAACAAAGTTAGTCCATCTCCTGGGTGCCTCCAATTTATACTGAGACCAATGCTTATCTCCAGATTTCAGCTTGTCTGTAACTGCAAACTCTCAGACTACGACACAAAGTAAATCTTTATGTTAAGTTTTTTCCAGGTTCTGCATGCCTTGAGAGTATTTGGCAACAACTGTACCTGAAGAATCAATTCCAAAATCATAATTTGCCTTTTTTTTTTTTATAGATTATAGGTCAAAGGCTACACATTTCTGTTACTATCTTTCAAGGAAATGATGTTCTAAGTGGCTGCAGGTATAGTCATTCTAAATTGAATTTTAAAAGCCAGAATAGCTGTATCTTGACTGAATAAGGGAATATGAACATCCTTGTATTTCCTAAGATACTTGAGCCTAAACTGACAATTTTATCTTCTAGGCTAGGGATAGAAGATACACATAAACCAGTTTACGTGGTCAGAAACTGGTTTAAACCCGTAACAGAACAGAAGTTCAGTGCACATAAACCAGTTTCAAAATGGCTGAAACTGGTTTAAGATAAACATGGTTGAATTTAGTATCAGACTTAACTGATTTAGGTCAAAACAGTTTGTGAAACTTCTTTCCCAGACTCCTTCCTGGTTCAAGTTAAATCAGAGGCTTCATGCTTTGCAGCCCTGGACTGGGCTGTGCAGTCTTCTCTGGACAGCAGGGCTGCCCCCCCCCAGCTCCTTAGCTGGAGCAATGAGAGCTGGCTCACTGGCCAGCTTCTTGGCCACCCCAGTCAAACTCCAGCTGGTGTCTGCAGCCAGCAAGGGGGGTGGGGGGGCGGGGGCTAAACTCACCTTCCCCAGAGTACAGAGATGCCCTGCTCTGCTGGCTTACTTCGTGCTAGCAGTAACTGTGGACTACAAATCCCAGAAGCACCTGGAAGCAGGAAGAGGAAGTGATGAGCAACTCTGCAGAGTCTTGCTGCTGTGATTCTGAGCTGCAAATCCCAGAGACCTCAGGGGCATAAGGAAGAGGTAGCAAACACACAGCCCAGGCTGGCTATGTGCCAGAGAGCTATGCTCTTGTGCCCCACAGCTTCTGGCTTGAGCCACTATAGGCATGTGGCTCCATTTCCTGAATCAAAAGTGAATGTCTGTTCATATGCTTATTGGTTCAATCTTTGCAGCTTAGACTAACCTGCAAAGACTGAATCAATTCAGCCTCAGGCTTTCTGACTGTCTGTACTTAGCCCTACAGAGTTAAGTATTTCACCAGAAGCCAAGTCAATGTCTGAAAGGATTCTTAAGAATCATCGTATTGTAGTACTCCAGTAACTATAATTGCTTTGATTGCTTATCTTGTTATTGACCATAATTGCTTTCACTGTTTATTTTGTCATTTTTCTTTTTATATAAGGAAAAGATTTAACCATTAAGACAAAGTTAATGTTGTTATGATTTACTTTTTACTATAATTTGTTCAGTCACTATTGGTGCTTGGAATTAACCGTCTATTTTAAATTTCTTATTGATTAGCATAAATGAATTTGACATATTGGTCTCATGATTTTAGACATATTTGACTTATGACTTTAGAACTTAAATTTAGTATAAGGAAAACGCTAGTGTAAGGGTTTGCGGTATGTCTGGTGTATGTGATGTGTCTGGTTTATCTGAAAAGAGGTAACGAAAGAGTGAATGATGGACATGTGACAGTGTAGAGGAAGACAGTGCTCTGCTGCAGGTGAAAATAGCCTGTGGTTTAACAGTTAAGGGCTGCAGGAGATGTCAAGTCAGCAGTGAAAGATTACCAGCACTAAATCATGCTCCATCCTGATGGCTGAAGACTGCAAGAAACGGCACCTGAAGATTGCAGACCACAAAGCCAGAAGATCATGACCTACCAATTCCAGCCTGCCAACTGGACAAGGAGGATGACCTTCACGTCTGACTCAACAGAATCCATAGACTTGTAGGAACAGCTATTACTATAAAGAATGAGCACAAAGTCAAGGCTTTGGGTCTCTTACACCTGCAAAAAAGAGTTTTGGGCGTGTCCAACAAGACCTGACTCCAACTCTCTTGGTCAGCCTGGCCGGCCACCAGACTGACCTTGAGCAACTTTAAAACTTGGTAACACCTTAACCTTTGCAGGACTGTTTAACTATGTGTATATATATATTTCTTTGTATGAATGAATGAATATGCATGGGAATGAGTAAAGCAAATAACCTTACTGTTCTTTATTCTTTTATTCTTTTCATGTTGTATGTTTTATGTTCCAATAAATGCAATGTTGTGCCTTATCCCCTGATAAGGTTCTGGCTTGTTTTTAGTTCACACTGTACGTCCTGTGCACGCAACAGATTTTTGACACTCTTGGTGTATTAGTCCAAGAATTTTGATAAAACTTTATTAGACAATATTGTGTTACTGTTATATCCGTCAGTGTCATGAGCATATTGATAATACCATATTTTCTCTCTAAGGCAAAATGAAGAAATAAGGATCTTTCCTTGTAGTAACCAACTAACTAGTAGGAGCTAGGGAGCCAAGGATGCTCATTGTTCTGCTCCCTGAGAATGGCTGCACATTTTACTTTTGGTTTCATCCATACGCAGCAGAATCCGCTCTTACCATATTTTTGAAAGTAACATGCTCCAGTTTACAGCAGCTGGTTTAGGGGAAAACGTACCCATTGTATGAGAAAAAAAAATACCAGCAACAAGTATCTTGTAATCTTTCCTATTACTCATATAAGTGCTGAGCAGGAGCTGACACAGATGCAAAGCTAGTGTGTCATTGCATGTGAAGGCTTTCACAAAAGACAAGCCAAACAGTGTCTTCTGGGAACGTTCAGAAAAGCTACAAAACCAGTGAAGAGTTACTTCATCAAATCCCTATCAAAGGGTTAATAATTATATTCAATCCTAGTCAGCAGGGAATAATTTGCATAACTGGTAACAAAAACCAGGTAATGTTTTATCTTCCAAGCTCATTTTATTATTAATAATTTTGCAATTCTGCAGCTACTAAATCCATGAAGATTTACTTTTGCTGTATTTCATTCTTTTTATTTCTCCTTGCTTCCTTTATTGCCTTCTCAATTTTTTCATCCTGAACCACTATTCTTTTGTTTCTGTCTCTTTCTATTAATTAACCCCACTACCCATACTGTCTCTGGATTCTCAGAAAAGACAAAAAGAAAAATCCCTTGTTTTAAACAGTTTTACTGGAACCTTGTGCCTTCTACTGTATGAGTGCCCCCCTGCTGCATCTGCCCTTTAAAAGCTAACCTACTGTGCTCCTCCTGTGCAATGATTGATGATGCTGGGGCCATTCATACTGCTGATAAAGGAAAAAAGTTATGACTGAAGATACTGAAGTTGAAAGTAAATGGAAGGGAAAGACTATCAATAGCTAGAAAAACAGCTCAAAGAGAATTAAAATTCACTTGCCTCACTAGAAAATATATCAGGTGTCTCAGAAATGTCTACTTCTAAAACAAATCTAAAATAGTGGTTAGGTATAATTGGAAACAAATGTTACCAGTTATGAAGGAAAGGGAGTAGATCAAATTAATTGTGCTTTAATGGGATTATGCAAGATAGGCCCCTCAATGACATGGAGACTATAGAAAATTTTACCCTTTAAAATTTTAATTACTGTTGATAGTTTGGGCTAAGTCACTTTCAGTGAAGTCAGTGCCTAAAAAGAATTTTAAACAAAAATATGCAGAATTTACCCCCAAACATATACAAGCTGGGCATGTTTACACAAGACATACATTGTGCAGTGGATTAATTTGCTGTGCAGTAAACATCTCAGCGTCTACACATGCACCCCTGTTAGGCTGGCAAAAACTAATTTCAACTGGAGTAAACCAGTTTAAAAAACATTTCAGCAGCTCATGTGTAGATGCTGCCACAGGTGGCTGGGGCACAAGGGTGCTTCAGTGTGGGGGAAGCCTGCCGGCTAGCCCCACACTGAAACACCCTCATGTCCCAGCCAGCCCCTACATAGTATGCTGAGCCTGGGAAACAGCCCCGGGCTGCTTATATACAGGCCACATTCTGTCCCACCTATTCAACATTTTAGCACAATCCTATTCCAGAGTCCTTGAAAACATGTTAACACAAAGAAAGGTTGATCCTCCTCCTCCTTGCTGATTTTAGACCAAAATAAAGTCATGTTACAAAAGTAGATTAATCAACATCTTTGCAGGGGCTCAGACTTAGTAGAATAGGATCATACTTAGAAGACTTGGATGTTTAACTGCTGTTTAGACTTGTAATAGGATAAAACCAAAGAAGTATAGAAGAAAAAAAGGAAACATTAGCAGTGTACTTTAGATTTGCAGGTTCACTGCATTAATGGAAGTACAAAGGAAAATGGAAAGATGGATAAGAGTCTACAGAAAGGCTAAAATGGTCAGAAATGTTTTAAGGGTAAACTGGAAGGTTAAATTGGAAGAAAAGAAAGTATTCAGATAAATAGCACAGCACAAGCAAAGTGCTACCTACAGCTGTGAAGTGCCTTTACTAAAAGCCACAGAATGAGCCTATAGTTTAGTTAGAAAATGGAAGGCTATAAGTGTGCGGCCTGCTCATGCTCCTATTGAACCCAATAGAAGCTGTGTCTGACTTCTGTGAGAGCAAGAGCAGGCTGTCAGGGAGGCAGAGTAGACTGAGTACACAAAGACTAAAAGACAACAATTTTCACTAGGCAGTTAGAGAGAGAGACAGAGAGATATTAGAATAACAAATACAGAATTTATATTGTGCTGCTTTCCAGATACAAGAAAGAGGATATGGATAATGAATTTTAGATATTTGGAGTAAAATCCTGGGCCCACTGAGGTCATTATGCAAAAGAAAAGACAAATAAGCAGCGGAAACATAGACAGAATGCATATCTTTCAGGCCAAAGAAGAATTTCTTTGTTTCTGACAGAGACCAAAGAGCAAGAGCCTCTCTCCTCATATAAATGCATGAAAACTAGAAAATGTATGGATGCATGTTCCTGTCAACTTAGAATTAAAGATATATTTAGTTTCCTCACAGGCTACACTGCCTGTGCCATTTGGCTACCCTTACACTAGCACAATGAGAGTTGAAATGGAAGAACTTCTGCTCAATACCAACCCCAACTACTGCAGGTTGGCAAAGAAGTTAGGATTTCTCCATCGTGATCAACATAAACATATGAAGAAATAGATTAGTATCACAAGTAACTCAATAATCCTAGCTATAAAGCTGTTCCCTTTAGTTTTAAAAATAAAATTAGCTCTGTAAGTCATTGAGTAAAAAATATGCTCTATTGACAGACATAATATGTGACCAAAAAAACCCACACAATGTTGAATCAATTTGGATTCAAATTTGGATAACTAATAATTTATATATTTAACCTTAGATATGTGCAAAAGTTATAATCACATTTATAAACCAAAAATATATATATACCTTACTTAGATATGCTTTACAAAGCTTATCAAAACCCTAAAACAGTCATTCATTACTTTATAGTAAGAGGAGACATGCTGAATTAGAGTTTGAAATAAATTTGTAAATATTCATGTTAAAACTCGATACAATGGACTATGACAGAATAAATCAGAATTAAACTGAAATACAGTCAATCAGGTAGATGAGCCAGATACAATAATCCCTTTTTCACTGAAGTAAATTCACTAAAACTATGCTTCTGAACAGAATGTAATACTTTATACGTGAAGAAGAAACTATTCAGAACAATATGCATTAGGGTCATTTTAAACTGTACTGAAATGTAATATCAGAAAAACACCTGCTCCATATATTTTTCCAAAATATAAACTATCTGCCTGGAGTGGGAACAAACGTTATTTTAAAGACCAGGGTTGCAGATGAGAGAAAACAGTTTGCATGCTTTGTAGAACTGATCTCCTATGCTGTAAAATATGTTAGCTACTCAAATTGTAATTAAGTAATGATCTAAATATCTTAAACACCTTGATTCCAAAATGTTGCCCTGCCTTTTTTAACTGTGTGAATGTGGGGGCGAGCAGTGGTGGGGAGGTGGAGAGTGGAGGGGAGGGCAGAGTGGAGACAGAATGGGGCTGTTAATCACTTGACTAATTATGGTTCTACTAACCTCTGATATACTACTGTCAGCTCTGATTGATGCCAATACCCTCCTTAATCAGCTCTGACAACTTTCAGTTAGGGCATCTCTCAGGGCACAGCATCGGACCTTTTATTTCCAAGTCTTTGTTGGGCTATTTCGCTTCCTTTTTTGTTAACTTATTCTTCTACAGAATAAAAGTATTACATTGTAATTGCAACAATGTGCACAAATAAAAATACATGACTGAAAAGAATTATCAACTTGGAAGAATGATTGTGGTTATATTTTGGATGAAGATGATAGTTTCCATTTACTGGATAAGAATCTACAACAAATAGAAAAGATTCAAGTACAATGGGAAATTATGTCATTTGTCAGAAATGCAAGATGGCCATTTATCCTCTCTCTTCAATTGTGCAAAAGGCAGTTTCAGAGTAACTTTTCCTTTAAGAAAAGGAAATATAACCAGAAGATGTTATTTAACAGTAGCAATAACGTGATCTTATGACAATAAAGCACTACTCAAAATGGCACTTTTCTCAGTCAACTATTAATGGCATGGCAATTTCTATATCTTTCTTTGGGAGGAACCTTTAAGTTTAGATTGTGGCATGAAAATAAAAAACAATGACTCAAATTCAATTCTTCAAACACACACAAAATAAAGTAAAAATAAAGTCAAGGAGGAAGAATCTACTATCTGCATTTCCAATTTATTTTTATACAAGCATCTCTTTAGGACTCATCTTAATAATATCTGACTCCCTTAGTATCTACAATAACCTAACACTAAATAATAAATTTAAAATATACTTGGTCAGATGTCAACCTTTTATGATTTAATCAGGAAAAATAAAACAACTGGTTGACATTTCAGTAAGCTAATACTCAAAAAAATAAATAAAAATAGATAAATAAATAATAAAATAAATAAAATTGCTTTAGGATATAATTATATTGCAATAGCAACCTATAATATAATATAAAATTATACTGAAATAGCAAGTTCCTATTTTTTGGAATGCGTGTGTCACCATTTTTCTCTATGACACCTGACACAAGTTACACTTAAGACATGATTAACTGGTTAATCGTGCGTGTCTTAAGTAATGACCTGACCACATGCTCATTCAATTAATGGCATGATACGCTATGAAGGAATAAACAATGAAGTTATTACACAAAATGTGTAATAAATTTGTTGCTAGTTCCTATCATGCCTTTAACTGAACACATGACCAGTACTCCCAGCCTCTGGAACACAAAACAGTACATGCAGGGAAGAATTTATTTCCTATCTATTATTTTGCACTCTAGAGAAAACACACACACTATTTCAGTGGTGCCCAACCTCTTGTGGAAAGTGTCCCACAAGTTAAATCCCAAGCATGAGATCAGGTCACTAATAATCAGCCATCACTGATGCCCAGTGCTGCTGAATCCCTTTACCACTAGGATTAATTTGGCAGCACTTAGCCCCACAACTCCCGTGAGGCCAAACCCTTGAAACAGCACTGACCCCCATCACTCACTCCCATGTGAGTACCACTCCAAGCCTGACCCATCCCCGAGTACCACCTGTCACCGATTCCATCCCTTTAAGTCTGAGCCTGAGAATTTTGTGCCAAACATAAGCTGTCACTATACATGCCACTTGTGGCACATGTACTGCCACCACTGCCCTAGTTAACATGCTATGTTGATATGCAGTATAGCAGAATTCCCATAATAGGAAGAATGTAATCTTATATTATATCAGAAATCCTATACCAGAAAATTGATATACTTAACATCCCAGCAGGATTCGTTATACATACATATAGCAAAAAATTAAATTGCAATTAAGATTTCATGCTAAAATATTCATACTTTGTGGGACAAAAAATTAAAGTTCTAAGCCAAGACAACTTTCAAACCATTGTTGACTTACAATATCATTTGAAACATGGAATCCATTCCACAATAACCCTCTCTAACTTTAAGTACACTTATTTTAGTCATAAATTGTGAAATAATGTTAATTTACTGTAATTCATATGGAAATATGGACAGAATTTGTACGGATATACTGTATTTTCACTTCTTTAAATGATTACTAAGGACTTTTTTATAATGCAGTTATGAATTAAAATGTAGTATTATTGAATATAGGATTGTTTCTAATAAGCTGATATAAACAATATAATTTCCAAAGTGCTTTATCATTATTTCTTAAATTTATGTCTATAGGAGATGATTACACACACAGGTGACCATAAAAGGTTAAAGTGACCAGAAAGGTAAATACAAACAGAACATTTCCCCCTCATCCCGCCCTCAGCTTTAAACTCCATTCAAATAAGCCATCTTTCTGCAGAGGAATATTCACTCAGCAGGCACAGCTGTTATTCTGAAATTTTTACAGCTAAATCAAAGATAATTGGACTTCTGAGTACCTTTAAATTGTACTCTGGGAAAAGGGTCTAGCTTAATACATCATTTGTATTAACTATAAAGACTGCTTTTTTATCATTTAAAATTTATAGTGCTTTTTTGCATGGGAGGAAGCACAAAAACAGTTCTATAAAAGTTTTATAGACATATGTGAATTTCTTTGCACAGAACATTTTTGTTATTTTATGAGGGGCCGTTAAATCTTGCAAAAGTAAAAAATAATCAATAACCAACACTAGAATGTCTATACTGTTCTAAGTATTTTACAACTAAACTGTTAATGAAAGTAATAAGACATTCTTCAGAAGACAATTATTAGCTATATAAATAGCACATCTGCAATTCAAAAAACAGCTGTCTGACAACATTGTAAAAGCTATATTTGTGTTTTATATAGTGCTTTTTAAATAAATTAGCTCAATATCAGTAACTATTCATATGCAGATGAGGAATGTCATTTTATCACACACAAATTTTCAAGACTCAACCTTTTTTATGATAATCTTGTTGACAAATTTGGTTTCTGCTTAATATTTCTTATTGTGCTCTTGTACATATTGTTTCAGCAACGGAACATCATGATTCCAAATCTGATCTTAAATTGGAAATGCATTTTCTAGCTGAATTTTTCCCCTGTATCCCTAGTGCCACTAGAGTAGACTAGAATTTTTAATTCATTTCACAAAGTGTCTTTTAGATCATAGAGCAAACACACAAGTAAACATCTTTTTCACATACAACTTGGCAAGTGCATTGATTTTAGTCCCATCTTTTACTTCTTGAACAGTAGCCCACCAAATATGCAGTTCAACTATAGGCAGAGATAAAAACTGAAGAGACAGAAAATTGGTTTTCTATCTGTTGTGGTTTCTATCTGTAGTGGTTTCACACTATCTGTTTGTTGATTGGTAATAACTGATAGACAGGTTAGAATCCCTTAAACCCTTTCAGCCTTTTTTTTCTTTTTACATGTGAAGTAAATAAAATATTGAAGTGACTTACTCAACTGAGTAGCATTGTATCATCCTTAATTGGTTTTAGAAGGAATGTAGAGAGCAATTGTACTCACCGATACATTTTTTTCTAATACCATTAGGTTACACCTTCACAAATTACAATCTGATCAAATTTCCAAAAACAAAGAAATTTAACACACAAACTTTCATGCCAATGATACAAAATTCTGTTATATAAAGCAAAAAATGGCTTAAAATATGTAATTTCCATTGCCAGAAACATTATTGGCCATTAAATTATTGACTATTTGTATGGAAGCTATAAAAGCTGCTATATACATTTTATTTCTTGAAGTCAAGTCAGACATCATTAAAAAAAATGAGCATATGCAGCATAGGCATAAGTAAACTAATATATGCTATGTTCTTAAGGATTATTCTACATACATAAAATTAATATTTAAAAAAAGCTGCCAGCATAAAAAGGTATACTTTTAGATCTTCAATATTCACATTTTGGCACAGTGGTATGGGACAATTATTTATCATTTTATGAAGTAAAAAGCTGTGAGGATCAAAACACTAGGGCTATTAAGAAATCTCAGAAGCCATTTATTGAATGATACTAAGTAATAATGTTATACAGAATGTTAATACTATGCAAACAAATCATAATACAGCTTAACATTTTGATGTTCCTCTTGAGAAGGTAGCCTCTTTCTTTTCATTCCCAATGATATTTACCTGGGAGACATAGCTAGAAAATATATGTTGATGAGCACTTGGCTAAGATAGGCTGCTGAAGCCTAAATTTAAAATAAAAACAGTTGATCACGTAAGTAGAAAGAACACCAAAGAAGTTATACATTCAGCAGCATGCCTTCAACATGACAAAAAGGCAATGCTCAGTTGTGAAAGGCTATACTTTTCTAAAATGTTTCTCTATCATAGAGAATAGCATATATGCAAAAGTAGGCAACATAATATAAGTCAGTGTTTGGAAACTATCAAGAAATATG
Organism: Alligator sinensis; assembly: GCF_000455745.1. Lineage (NCBI taxonomy): Eukaryota > Metazoa > Chordata > Crocodylia > Alligatoridae > Alligator > Alligator sinensis. The sequence goes on from NW_005841954.1 coordinate 3,070,854, forward strand.
TTTAATGGCCTATTGAGTCTTATTGCCTATAGATAAAAGATCAAGTTTGGATACAAATTCCAAATTGTTACTCAATATTAGTAACAACCTAAAGTGGTTATAGCCAATTACTCAGATATGGGAGATGAAGGGCAAGTAAGCTGGCCAAAGTATACTTCACTACGAATGCATATTTTTTATCATAAGAATACCAGCATTTTTAAAAAACAGAATATATATTAAAGGACAAGAAAAGTACTGCTAGTTTAAGCACTAAGGCCAGATCCATAGCACAACTTAGACCTACAAATCTAAATTTTGGCCAAATGAGTAACCTGCAAAAGTTTTGCCTAATGACAAATCAGCATACGTAGCATATTGCAACTCTTCTTTATTAAATGACCATCCTTGTTACCATATGAATAACAACTGTGTCTATAAAGTATTTACCTGCTGTCCTTCATCACATAGTTTAATAGTAAGCTCCTCAGGGTATACCCAGTGAGGAGCCTCTGGTACTACAATATAAAAGAAGCCAATCAACAGGGACATTTTAAGGTCAGGATCAAATCAATGTCTGTTACTTAGCCAAACTCTATTCAGCACTGGGGAGGCCACACCTGGAGTACTGGGTCCAGTTTTGGACATTCCACTACAGAAAGGATGTGGACAAATTGGAGAGAGTCCATGGAGGGCAATGGAAATGCTTAGTGGGCTGGGGTACATGACTTACGAGGAGAGGCTGAGGGAACTGGACCTATTTAGTCTGGAGAAGAGAAGATAAGGCAGGATCTAACAGCAGCCTTCAATTACCTGAAGGGTAGTTAAAAGAGGATGGAGCTAAACTGTTTTTAGTGGTGGCAAATGACAGAACAAGGAACAAAGGTCTCTGGTTGTAGCACAGGAAGTTTAGATTAGACATAAGGAAAAACTCTCACAAGGAGGGTAATAAAGCATTGAAACAGGCTACCCAGGGAGGTGGGGGAATCTCCCTCCTTGGAAGTGTTTAAGGCCTGGCTCGAAAAAGCTTTGGCTGGGATGATCTAGTTGGGGCTGGTCCTGCTTTGAGCACTGGGTTGGACAAGATGACCTCCTGTGGTCTCTTCCAACCCTAATTTTCTATGATTCTATGAAGCACGTAAACATTTGAAAAGAGAGAAGGAATATCCTTACAGAATGAGATAACTTTCAAAGAAAACTGGGTCCTCAGGATTCACTAATCTAATACTAATAAATATATTACATTCATTAGACCAAAACAGTGCCTTCTTTACATACCAGGCCTTCATATAGGAAATAGCACATTGACGAGTGGTAACATTTAGATCGGTTCACATTAGAGCTAATATTTCTGATTCTTTACAAAAAGCTACCCCACTTTTCCACTGGGAGAAGCAATCTGAAAAATTTACTTTTTCTATTGCTATCCCTGAGTCTCCATATATGTTTTTCATTTTATGCAGATATTTTAGAAAATAAGCTGAGAAAACAGCAACAAAGTACGTTTTATAAAATATTACAATTAGAACTTGTTGCTGTAGGCCTTGCTGGAGTATGGATTACTATAACAATTGATCTGTGCATCAGATCACACGGAGACTCTGCTAACAGTATAAACCAAAGTAGGCACCAATGAATACAAAACTAGGTATACCATATATGGCTTGCACAGAAGTGCTGGGAAAGTAGCTCATTAGGTTCAGTAGAGCCGCAAAGGCCAACAGATAGAAAGTACTTTGATAAGATCAAAACTGACCACCAAAACAAATATCAGAGTGACCCAGCAAACAGGTGTCAGTACTTGGTGCGAAGTTTGGACTAATTGGCGAGAAGTATATGTGGATGATATCACCTAAAACTGTTTTAGTAATTGTAAGAACTAGGATCTGTTTTGACCAGTACATAAAAAGAGGCCTGGGAACACCTGGTACTGGGCTTAAGGTTTACGTTCATGCCTGTACCCTACCTGCAAATGACACAGCTAGCATCAGGGACCAGCTGGTCATGGATGTTAGTGTCTGGGCCTGTTTCTAGGCAATAAAACTGACTAAGCTTCTTGTCACTAAGAACCGAAGCCTGTGCTCTCTTTCTTGTAATAATGAGGTTGTTCAGGGCACATCATAGATGGCACCCTGGTAGCACATGCACAGACCATCTTAACTGAGGGAACCAAATGCAACTGATAACATTTAAACTCTAAACAACACTAACTATCAGATAACAACATGGATAGACTCTGCACTGGCAACACTGGTGACTCCCTGGAGTCCTATGGTTGCATTTACACCAGGTGTTTGATTTGAAAACTTAAGCTCATTGACTATCTGTAATAGTCTTTGCAGACAAGTTACACACCCTGACAGAAATTATTTGCTAATCTTTTTTGGTAAAATTAATTGGAAAAAACTGTCATTTAAAAAAAAATTAATTCATAACATGAGTAAAAAGAGGGGAAAAAAATCAATAAAATATTAGTTATAAAATTATTCACATGTATGTATATTTTCAGTAAAAACTGATCTTGTGCATCGTAGATTTGTCATTTGAAGAATTAAGGAAGCTATTTAATTCACCTGCAGGTGACACTGTTGGGCTAAACCACACAACTAAGTAGCTACAAGCAAAAAATATTTCCTTTCGATATATTCAACTGAAGTCTGGATCAATGATGTATCCAAAAAACACAATTATTTTCCTTAGATTTGTACATTAGTTCTTTAAAGTTGTGGTGTAATATCAAACCTCTGCAGAGACAGTGATTAATGCAACGGCTTCAAGTTTAGAGATATTAAAACTGAATTTATTCTGATAAAGTTTAAAGTAAATGAAGAAGGTACACAGTATTGGGAAAAGTGTATCTTTACAGTAAAGCCAAAACTAAACTTATACATGGCTTCATTTTAGTGTTCAAATACAATACTCGGTGGCTATAAATATTTATTATTATCATCATTAATAATAAACAACAACAACTGCTTCTAGAAAGACTTAGAGAAGTCTGGATCAGGCATAAACAGAATATTTCCAATAAACAATAATGCATAACAAAAAAAACAATCATGGAAAACGCAAAAATGTAAATTAACTACAGGACACAATGGGATGGAATTCGTTGTTTTAAATAATCCTAACATTTTATTTGCCTTTATTTCCACTGGATTTTTCTGATCAAATTAAATTAACACCCATTCTCTAATCTCAAACAAAATCTAAACAATGAGATTTTTCTAGCTCAGCCAAACACTGCTGTGAATATTATTTTTTATGTATTTTCTCAAAGTGTGTTATTTGATTATTACATACTGTGACAAAGTCAGGCCTTAAGGGAGGCTGTGATGCCCCCTGGGGGCCACCTTAATCCTGTCTCACTTGAACCCCTTGGTGCATCCTCTTGATGTCTTGCCAGCCATGTTACTGCCAGTTGTTACTGTTACATACATTTGGAACATGTGTCCATCCCAAGCCCCAACCCCGACCTAGAGTGATTCTAATGGTGCTGCACTTAGCTGTATTCTCGATCCGCCTTATGTCTCCATGGGGCTCCGACCATTCCTAACACCAATTCTCTGATGCTGAACCCAACTAGTTCAAATTATGGCCTTGCAGATCCTGATTGCCTTAATGGCAATAATTGTGGCCTCCAGCCAATTCCATTGCCATGCTCATACCTTGCAGATTTCACTGTTATACACTGTGGAGCCTTCAGCACTACACTGGTTTCAGACCCTGGGTCCCTGACCTGCACTGGGATGTTGTCTCCAGCCTACAAGGCTCTATCTTGGCCTCAAAAACAAAACAAACTCCAATAATTCTGTTTTATTTGTAAAGCAAGGACATCATTTTTATCAGATTAACATAAAGTTATGCCACAGAAAATATAACAAATTCCTCATGTAGAACTAACATTTCCAAATTAAATTGCTACATCTTGATCATGAATTAATACTTTTTATGGGTTGGGGGTTTTTTTTGGGGGGGAGGGGGGGGGGATTAATGCTGTCAGTCAATACTTCCATAGAAGTAAAGTAGGTTGCTGCAATTTTAAAGAAAAATATGTTTTTAGGTCTGATGGTAATAAACATAAGTACAATGATAAACAGATAAAATGATGACACCACACTAATAAAGCAGTGGGACTGTCTCTAACATGAGAAGACCGAATCAAGTCACGGGGGTTTTATTAGCCCACAAATAAAGGTCTAATATGGCAGTTAAGAGACTGGGGTGGAGATTGTGCCATTGCTAATACATATACTGGGATTCCAAAATGTCATTTCTCAGCTTCTTTACAGGATGCCTTTTCCTAAATGCCCCTACATTTCCAGTTGATCAAGGAACTGTAACCTGGACTGTGTAATTATCTACAGTGGACCTGCCACATGCTAAATTATGATAATATTAATCTTACCCACTTTTCCACACACCTGAGCTGCTGTGGAGAAGGAAAATGCAACAATCCATTGACCACACAAGACCAATTTGGCACTGAAGGAAAAATTCCTTCCCGGTCCCCAAAAAGGCCATTAATATCAAACCAGGTTCAACACTTTTCTCAAAGAAGGTAGTGAAAGTGGTCTGACAGAGCTCAAGTCCAAGGAAGAGAATCTATACAGACCCTATCTCAGGTGAAATAAACCAATAATGTTGTAATTAATACTTCTTCAGGTGATGTTCTCCCCTCTACTCCATCCCACCTTTCTAACCTTAAAGAAACAATTCATCCATTTTTCTTTCTTGACAATATAGACAAACTCCATGAAGGCCAGGGCCACCAGAGCACGTCATGTGAGTCACTTCATGTGAAGAAGGCAACCAACCAACTCAAAACACTGAAGAGAGTGTATTCTGACCTGAGTTCTGTGTCCTAATCTAGGTCCAGAGTACTAACAGGTGCTCTTAAATCATATATTTACCCTATAATCATTTAAATCATCTTTTACAGTAATCAGTCTGCAAGCATTGAGCCAAGATGCATTTTTTTGGTAAGAGTATTCATATGTAATAGGTTGTTGCTATTACATTCCATCTTTTTTGCTTATATATGCCCACTTCTGATAGTTCTTATTTAAAATGACTAGTGTCTGATCTGGAGACTGACCAAGCAGTCTACTTATCTCTTTTTTAAATAAAAGATACTTTAATAAGTAAGGAGGCAAAAGAATTTGATATGGAGAGTCTGTAGAATTGTGTGTGTGTAAAGTCTTACTACCTCAAAAATATTCTAGATGGGGTGCTTTTTTAACATGCAGTTCTACCCTGAAGGCAGAACGGACAATGAAGGGGGAAGTAAGATTTTATTCTATGGAGTGCAAGCCCCTCTCATACAAAGCCAAGTCCATAAGGAGATGACACAGTAAGAGATGGGGGTGACTTTATATTACAGAAATCATACAGTATAAAAAGATTTTGATCTTTCTAAAGTCAGCTATACATTTCAGAAAGTATCTCAGTTTTGAACATTGCATCATCTTTTTTGTACATTCTGTCTTATTTAAAAAGGTAAGTTTTTGTACTTTATATGAAGGGAGAAAAAGAGTCTGGTTTTAAATTGGGGCATCTCTTTAAAAATTCAGAATAAAGGAAGCTTTCTTTCAGTATGGCTATGCCACTGAAGAATGTTGTAGGAGCTCTCTCAGAAAGGGAAGGAAAAATCCTTTTTATTAGTATTAGATTCTGATATCCTCTGGTAAAGGTACATCTCCCACTCCAAATTTTGATCAAAAGAGGATATTCTGCTCCTGGGGCTTGTAAGTGTATACGGCAATCAGCACTGCTGTTCTACAGTCTAGTCATGTTGGAAGAAATACTAAGAGTGCTAACTAGGTTGACCAATACCTTTCAAATGCAAAGGTTCAGAAGGAAGCAGCCTTTGTGTAATTTCCTAATCTGTAGCCTAGACCCACTCCAATGTTCTACAAAGACATGAAAGGTCAACCTATGGTAGTTTTCCCTCCTTGTTTCTACCTGTCTCCACAAGTGTCCAAATTTTCATTGCAAAAAAACAAAGGTACCTGAACAAGTAGATGGAATAAGAAAGAGAAGGTGGATGAGGAGGAGCAGCTCTCCTTCTAGGTTGAATTCAAAATCACGATGGCAATCTTGTCTACTTTGCAAGCTTTCTGCCAGCAGAAGCTGTGCTGGCAAGCAGCAGTTGCTACAGAGAAGCCCCACGTGGCTTTTAGTGGCTCCATGGGAGCTGGGCCAGCAGGCCAGGCAGTTCATCCTGGGCGGTAACAGCTGTTAAAAGAATCATGGCCATTAACAGAAAACCAGTGCATCTACATGCACTTTATTAAATACTGGGTGATGGCAGAAACGTCTGTTGCTTACAGTGCTGGCACTGCTCTGCAGACAGAAAGAAGAGATTCTGCCATAACAGGGGATCAGCAAGCCAGCAAAACGTATATAGGGCAGTCCAACAGTATCTTTCCACAATCCCTTCCATCAGGGAGATAAAGGGGTTACTATCTATATAATGCCATTAATAGGCAATCAGTCAGTATAAAGAAAGGAAGTAGACATCTATGAAACACATGGAGATTATATTGTTTTTAAATAAACAAATTACCACGATTTTTGTGCAAGAAATGGCTTTGATTTTTTTATAAGTATGCTATGTGATGAAAAATAATACAAAAGCTGCCTGGATGAAAGGGGTATATCCTTTGGGAAATGATCTTGGCTACAATTCAGTACACCCAATGAAAAAAGTTAGGGAAATTTGTTCAGGGGGAATTGAAGCTAAAGTTCTCAATTCATGGAACCACATGGAAATCTTGATAAATATACTGAAAGTTGGGTGCTAAGGCCATTTCTTCCATGCTCTGTGAGATAACAATGAACAAAATAGATCCAGCATCCAATTTGATAAATCAGGTATTACTTGTTCTTTTTAATATAGAAATTCTGAAAATAGAAGTGTGTATCAAATATTCTTATGTGTGGAGTGATATATTTAGAGATTAAACTGGATTAGCAGAGTGGTGGACTGCTTATTTTTCCCCTTTTTGAATTTAACAATGTCACTGTTCCCCCACAGAAAATATAATTTCACATGCACTGATCTCACTTATGATCCCCCAAAACAGGTTACTTTATAGGAACCTATAATTCACACCTGAAAAATAATTTTTTATTTCAATAATCTGAGTTTATGGTTTATTTAAATGCAGACTAGTAAAGTAGAGATGTTGACGTTCCTCAGGCACCTCTTTCATAATCTTAATCTATACATTTCACTTGACTGTGATTTTCACAGATTTAGTATCCAAATCCTAGTAACACTGTGTATAAAATTCCAGGCTAACAGTCTAAATCACTGGTCCTCAACTTTTTTTTTACTCCAGGCACCCCTCCAGAACATGTGAATTAAGCAGCACCCTATTTCAAAAACTAATTTACTACTAGAGATGCACCAATACATCAGTCCAATATCAGATAGGTACTGATATAAAGAAAATTGGCTGCATTGGGAATCGGTTCAATGGAGCAGAAAAATTGGCTGATAAATGCCCACGCTTGCACGCAGCTGCAGCACAGAACTAAGGCAGCAAGGAGCAGAGTCAGGCAGCGTGAAGAGCTGCCTCCAGCTGGTAAACCCATTGTGGTGGAAGGGGCATGGGGGGGCAGATCAACCCCCCACCACGGTGAGCGAGGGGGAAGGAGCAGGTGCTGCCCAGCCTGGGGTGGGGATGGGCGTGGGACGGAGGCCTGGCTCATCATGGGGTAGGGAGGGGCAGCTCCCACTGCTGCTTGCACTGAAGGAGGGCAGGCCGCGTGCCCCCCGGATCTATGTGGGGTGAGAGGGCAGGCTGCAGCTGTGGGCTGAAGATGGGCTCTTCTCACTGGGGGCTGGGCTCAGGGCAGGAGCTATGGAGAGGGCTGTAGCCACCACAAATTTTGCTGTAGCTCCCTCCTAGTACCACCGCTGCCCTGCGCCCACCACAGCTCTGGCTCTTCCCAGCTCAACCCCTGCCGCTCGCCACACTCCAGGAAGAGCTTGCCCTACACAGATCCAGTGAGCAGCCCTCCTTGCCCTCCTGGGATGCAAGCAGTGGTAGGAGCCACCCTCCCGATGAACTGTGCCTCTGTCCCATGCCCTGCCCTGCCCCGGCTGGGCAACGCCTGCCCCTGTCCTGCCCCACCCCTCACTGTGGGGGGGCGGGAGGGGGGGGGGTTGATCTGCCCCTCTCTGCTTCCACCACAATGGACTAACTAGCTGGAGGCAGCTCTCCATGCTATATCAGAAATTGGATTGGTATCGGCCAATACGCCTCTTTAAAAATCAGTTATCGGCCCCAAAAATCTCTATTGGCACACCCCTACTTACAACAATGCTTACTTCTTTGCAGAGGGGCCAAGCATTGGGGCAGAGGAATGGCTAGGCAGGGATGAGCCTGAGCTTATTTGTTTATCTCCTCACATTTCTGGCACCCATCAAAGATTCTTATGGAACATTACTGGTCTAAATAAACTACTAATTTTTATGTTTAACATTCATCTACTAGTTGATTCCTACCATAAAATAATGGAACTATCTTTTGAAACTTAATTAAGGTCTATGCTTCAATTCTAAAAATCAAGATATACGATATGCCTTATTTTAATAAAAAGTTTTCCAAGGCGTTATGTTGTTTTGTTTTGTGGGAGGGAAGGTTGTATATTTCAAGTGACATATACTGGAAGCATTGTACATTAGAAACAAACATTTATATGTCTTTGTAGGCTGGTTACACATTCTGAATGATGCGTTTTAGCACAACTTTCTGAAGTTAAAGAAAATAATTTACTTTATATTATTTTCAAGCCTCCAGTAATTCAGTACTTCAAATCAAAGTTAACTCAAGCAAGAAAGACATTGGATCTCACTCCAAACTACTTAAAAAGTTACACAGTTGAGTGGGTCCAGAAGCAAGCTTTTCATGTCTAAAACTGTTTAGTGATAACTAGGGATGTTTTTCTCATTTTTAAAGAGCTTCTCACTTTTTAGTTTGGATGTGAGCATGAAAAATCTCATGGTAACGGTTAACATTTTGAGAGAGAGGTAAGGATTTCTCACAGTGATAACTTTTATTGGACCAAGTACATAGTCAGGATAAAGTTAGAAAAGCTTTCAAATGCAAGACATTCTTCATTAGGTCTGAAGAGTGAAAGCCGGCACAGCAGAGTAAAAGCCAGCAGACCTGATGAAGAATGTCTTGCGTTCGCAAGCTTGTCTAATTCTATCGCAACTATGCAGTTGGTCTAATAAAAGATATCACCCTAGAGAAATCCATGCCTCTCGCATAATACCTGGTCCAGCAAAGCTACAACAACACTAACGCTACCTTAGGGTGCCTGTATACAAGTGTGGAGACTGCATCAACAGTGCATTGGAGCAGACTCAGTTAATCAAGTCTGCTGGGGCCTCCACCAGCCTCATGCATCTCATGTATCAGTGTCCCCACACTTAAAAATGGTAGGTTTAGTTCAAGTGCCCCTGCAGCCATTTTTAAGTGTGGGGATGCTGATAAATGAGATGCTACAGTGCTTTAAAGTGGCTCTCAGAGCTGCTCCAATTAAAGCACCACCTCCTTACCAACACCCCTGCCCAAGCAGATGTAAAAGTACTTTTAATGTCTTAAGGAATTTATGCAACTTTTTAATTACTCTAGGAGCACTAAATCATAACTATGGGATAACACACAAAAGTTTTTCATAGAAGGTTTGGTCCACTCCTGTAAAATACATGTGAAATAAAGTCTGGTGCCTCACTATTCTTTGAAAATGAGGTCCCTGATACAGGTTATATATTACATGCTCAACTGGTTAATCGTGCAATAAATTTAGTGCAAAGTAAGACTAGCTGTAGGTGCAAAGTAATTATCACACAATTAACTGGTTAATCAAGAAATAAATTTAGACCTGTCACACATTCAAAGTAACCATCAAACAATAAAAATGAACACCCAGCTGTAAAAAGAAGCAACCAGCTATAAAAATTAGTGCTTGAAAATGTGTAACAACTCTATAGCTGGTTTCTAGCCATCTTTCATATGAATGTGTAGCAGGGCTCTGAGGAAAATACGTGTATTTAGATAATCTTCTCCAGAGGAAAAAATATAGGTATCAAGTTGGCTCTTTGCCTTTACCTAAAAATCACTCTGTATTCAACTGTGAATATTATTAATAATATGTAAAAGAGAGCAGATCACAGACAAAAAAAACATAAGGCACTAGTTTTATAGCTCTCTCTTACTTCAAGTAGTTACAGAGCTGATTAGTTTTACACAGCAGACGAGAACTTAAGAGAAAAGCATTATTTCATTTTATTAGAATCAGATTCCAATGGGGAGTAAAACCTTCATGACTTAATATTAGAGTCCATCAGCTGACAAAATCTATCAGAGTGATCATCTGTATTACTCAAAGGTACCAATATCATTTGCTATCCTCAGCACTGCTTACCCTATTCAGCTCCGACACTCTTATGGTCTTTGATTTACTTCTGGCTTCCTCTTTGTCATCACAAGTACAATTAATCAACTAATCTTTGAAATGTCAGAATCTATTCAGTCCTCTAGGCTATCTCCTCCTCTCAAGAAGAGCATTTCTGTACCAATATCCAGTGAAGTTCCTTTGCCACTGAAAACCTACTTTTCATAAATTCTTTTTATTTTGCAGCAACGGCTTTTTGAAAAACAAATGTGTTTAGCAGTTTTGTGTTACTTGTACTCTTAAAAAATTATCACAGAATATACATACAGAACACTGATATTTGTAGCATAAATTGCCAGTCAAAATTGTTTTTGAATATGAATGAATACGGTGATTATCTATCAATAAGACTTTTTTTTAAATCAATGACACTTCGCTACCATCTGACAAAGATGAACATTACCTATAAAAGCTCATGGTTCTCTGAAATAGTTATGCAGTAAGGTATCATCCTGTCCATCCCTCCCCCATTCTGCCTGACTTTATATTAACACAACTAACATGACACAACTTTATATTACCACAACAGCATTTTGAGTGCTGACAGACATGGGAGGGGGACAAAATATGGCGCTTTACCAGAAATGGAATCGCATCAGTTTGACCCACCTTCCCAGCATCTGCGTATTTTGTGTGCTTCAGTGGGGCTTTTTGCTACTTTTATCTATTAGCTCTATCAGCTATTAGATAAAAGCACCAAAAAGCCCTGCTGAAGTGCACGAGTTATACAAAAGCTGGGCGAGCTGGGTCAAACTGACGTGATTTGTCTGCTGGGCAAGTGAGGCACTTGGTGCATGGCATGCCAAGCTGAAAGTAAAGAGCTACTTTTTTTTTCCACGTATGTAAGCATTCAATTTCCTTTTGGTTTTGCTCTTTTTGTAGTTGCAGTACAAATGTTTCTCATAGTTTCAAGTTTAATGCAAAGTGTAAACCTATGCCTTTTCAAAAAAGTAACCGCAAAGGCAAACTCTCCACCCAGTGTGACAGGCGCTGGTCCTTGGGTGCAGTGAGTGAAAAATTCCTAACCTTTAAACCAGTGGTTCTCAACCTTTTTAGACTTGAGGCACCCTTTGGACAGACTCAAGGCACCTCTGGGAACATGACAGCTCTTAATTTTCATTCTTTTTGCCTATAGAAAAATACCAGAGCAGTTTTCTGTTGTAAAGAATTCAGAAAGATGACATCTGTGGATTTCTATCTGAAATCTCTGGATTTATCTTGTGAATCATGTTTGTAAATGTAAAGGTGCTAATACTGTGCGGCACCCACTGGCTCCCTTGAAAGGATCTCAAGGCATCCCAGGGTACCATGGCACCCTGTTTGAGAACCACTGTTTTAAACTTGGTTCCCATGCAAGACCTTAGTTAGGCTCCTAAATTCAACAGAACGAGTGAGGAGAGCTGGGCACATTAGGACAGTATTCATAACAGACAGAATGCAAAGCAGGGACCCACCTAAGCTAACCACAACAAAACACTGTGGGAAAGGGAGGCAGGGGGCTGGGGGGGAATCAGAGAATTTTGTCCCACTGCTCTTGAATGATTTAGATTCTTAACTTCTGGCTGCAGCATGGATGTCAGACTAGGATTCACAGCTGAAATCCTCTCCTGGTATTGAAAATCTCTGAATGTCAGTAAACACAAAAAAGGAAGAGCCAGCCGTTGCACATTTATTTTTGTGAGCAAGCCAGCTGCATCTGCAAATGTGGTCTTCAAGATGAAAATAATATGCATCATAATGGATATTCAAGTATTTTAAAAAGTCATATCTGTACTTTCTGATGATGAAGAAATCTGAATATGTTTTCTCTTTCTTGTGCACTGTCAGAGATATTTCTAATAAGTATTAAAAAGTCACCCCCTTCTCATGCACAAGAAAACATCCTTATAAAAGGATGTACTTACCGATTTTGAGAGTAATGTGGAACCTATAGCTATGTCAAATCATATTGCACAATGCCCTCTACTTCTAAAAGTTAATAAGTTTTGGCCAGGAAGTCATTTCTGTGATTCTTTAAAGGTTATTGTTGTCTACTACAGGCTTAGACATCATGCCAATAGCCATTTGTTAATAATATAGAATGACATTATAGACCTTTGTCACAAAAAACATGTTGTGTACTCTGACTCAGTGACTGATACAAATCCATTAATGTTTTCTATGGTTCAGGGTATTTTAAAGATCATTGAAATTTACTGTAAGGCAGAGGTTCCCAAATTTTTTGTTATTACATACCCCCTTCTAGATTTATTAGCTGCCCACATAACCCTACCAGCATACATTTTATATCTGAACCCCTTAAATGCCAATTATTATTATAATGAAAATTAAATCCGCCATTACACAATTTCTCCCATGTACCCCGCAAGAGATATCTTGCATACCCCCAGGGGTACACACACCACAGTTTGCTGTGCTGTTGAACAGAGCTGTGAAATGAGATAGCTTCTTTTGAGTTCAAAATCTTAATATAACAGTTTGTCACAGTTACATAAAACAAAGATGCCCTGTTTAATAGACAACCATCCAGAAAGTCAACTGGAGTCCAACAAAAAACGACACAGCAGGATAGCTAACATCTATTCACCAAATATTATACAAAGCTTAAACATATTGAGAAACAACTTATACTCTTGTTTTCTCCTGCAGGGAACATGAGGGAAAAGAATGAATCACATGCACTGGGTGAGTTAAAGACAACTTAACTAAGCTAACGGGAGCAGTTCAGACACTATGATAAAGAAAGCAGACTAAGAACTTAAATAAAATAGAACAGAATAATAAGAAAATAAGACAGAAGGAATCTCAGGAGGCCATTTAGTATAGTCCCCTAATCAAGGCAGGAGCATTCCTAGTTAGATCATAACATAAAAACTGCCGTTTACTGGGTCAGACCAAAGGTCCATCTTGCCTGGTATATTGTGTCACACAGTGGCAGAATTAAATAAACCCAGCCACGTCTTTTGTCTAATCTCAACTTAACCTTTTTCAATACAGAATATTGAAAATTCCATCTCTTTGGTTAATAGATTCAAGTGCTTACCCACCCCATATATTTTGAAAGCTCTTTTTAATAAAAGAGAACAAAAACAGAGCAAAGAGATATTATCATGATAAATGAAAGACAAGAGAAACGCAGAAGGAAGGATAACTTGATAAGAGCACAAGTATTCAAGAGAGTAGAGGGCCCTGGACTAGGGAAGGATTAGCAGACCTGAGGAGAGCATTTTGTGCTCAAAAGCTTATTTAAAATCTCTCTCAACTATGAGGTTGGTCCACTAAAAGGTATCATCTTTCCCTGTGCCTGGATCTACGATTTTGAAAAGATGGGTAAAGGTAATGTTTTGCACCATCACGTAACACAATACATATTTTTCTCAAACTAAAAAGAAACTAGAAACTTGACTAATATGCTACGGTTTTACAGCTATAATAGAGAACACTATTCTATTTAAAGATCTAGGCAAAAACAAATATAATTGAGTTTGACGGTGCTGACTGCCAGGCAGGCATCTGGTACCAGAGGAGTAAAGCTGTAATGCACCAAAACCAAGGATAGAACTGCTCCCTGCACCCCAACACATGGGTCCCTCTGAGATTCTGCCTACCTGCCCCTCCACCCACACCTTGCTGTCTCTGTACCCTACAATCTCCCCCCTACAGCCACTTCTCCCCAACCTGCCCCTCTCCCTCCCCCCTTACCATTGCTCCAAACCAGCAGGCTCCATGCACGCTACAGCCCAAGGCACTGAGCGTGGCTCAAGCCCAATCCCATAGCACTGGAGCACAGCCTTCATGGATGCTATGAGGCTGGGATGGGGCTGTACTCAGTGCCCCAGGCCAGGATGGGAACCGAGCCTGCCAGCACAGAGTAAAGGGTAAGGGGGGGGGGCAGGGGGAACAAAGGCTGGAGGAGAGGAGGGGCACAGAGGCTGGAGGTGAAGCAGGGAAGCGGAGGCTGCAGGGGGTGGGGGAAGCAGAGGTGGCAGGGGGTCAGGCACAAGCAGAGGGCAAGCTGCTTGACCTATCCACACCACCTGCCTCCCCACTGCCTGCCCCTATACAGTGGTGGGAGTTAAGTACAGTGTGAATTAAGGAAATAGGTGACTCCATCCTTAGAGGAACAGAGGGTCCCATCTATCGTCAGGAGCCCATCACACATGAGGTCTACTCTCTGCCCAGAGCGTGGATTCAGAACATGATGAAGATGATCACAGCGCTCATCCGGCCCACTGATTACTACCCCGTGGTCCTAATCCATGTGGGCACTAATGATGCGGCCAGGAGCAGCCCAGATCGCCTGATGGACTACCAAGCTCTGGGGGGCAAGCTGAAGGAGATAGGGGCACAGGTTGTCTTCTCACAAATCCTTCCAGTGAGCAGACGTGGAAGATGCCATGAGACCTGCATCTGGGACATCAACTTGTGGCTTCAGGAATGGTATCTCGCGGCGGGCTTCAGCTTTCTGGACCATGACCCACACTTCAGAACAAGAGACACGCTCAGGTGGGATGGGCTTCACCTCTCCCACAAAGGTAAGCACGTGTTCTCTTTCAGGTTGGCTGATCTCCTCCGGCAGGCTTTAAACTAGGCTCGTCGGGGGAGGAAGAGGACCAAGGGAGCCACGGAGCACCGAACCAAGAGACACCCACAAGAACAGCCCAGCCAAGACAAGTGACGAGCACAAGAAATACCCAGGTAAGAGACAGAGGCCCGGATAGTCCTGGGATTTGGGGGGGGGGGGGGGAAAAAAAACATGGCCTTAAATGTCTCTACACTAATGCTTGTAGTATGGGGAACAAGCAGGAGGAACTTGCCCTCCTGCTAGCTAACACAAACCCAGAAATAGTGGGGCTCACTGAAACTTGGTGGGATCCAATGCACGACTGGGTGGTAAACATCAACGGCTAGAGCCTGTATAGGTGGGATAGAATGGGGAGGAAAGGTGGTGGTGTGGTGCTCTACATCAAAGAGGAATACACATACGCAGCAAACAGCACTGGGTCTGAGGTAGGGCAGACTGAGGTGCTCTGGGTCAGAATACAAGGGGGCCAGGGGGAAAGGGACCTAATGGTAGGGGTCTATTACAGGCCACCTAACCAGGGGGAAGAGCTGGACCGGGAATTCTCAGGTCAGCTCGCGGAGGCAGTTTAGTCAAGGGATGTGGTCATCATGGGTGACCTAAACTATCCAGACATCCGCTGGGAAGAGCATTCAGCCAGGTTTGACTGGTAACGTAAGTTCCAAGCTGAGTTACAGGACCTCCACCTAACCCAGGAGATGCACAGTCCCACCAGAGGAAAAGCTTTGTTGGACCTGGTCCTGGCCACAGGTGATGACCTGGTGAGGGGAATCCGGGTGCTCGACCACCTGGGCGATAGTGATCACTGCCTACTGGAATTCATCATCCAGCGCAGGGTGTCAAAGGTCTGCAGCAAGGCAGCAGCCCTGGACTTCAGGAGGGCGGATTTCAATGAGGTAAGGAGACTAGTCAGGGAGGCACTGAGGTTTCGGAGGGGAGGGGAGGTGGGAGTCCGAGAAGAGAGGTCATTCCTTAAGGAGACAATCCTCCAAGCCCAAAGGGTGACAATCCCCACGCGGATCAAAGCGGGCAAGAGCACTCAGAAGCTCCTATGGCTCACCAAAAGCATCCATGAATGCTTTAAAGCCAAAAAGGAGGTGTACACCCAATGGAAGGCCATCACCAAGGAGATTGTAGGAGGGCTGTTAGGAAGGCTAAGGCAGAGATGGAACTGGGACTAGTGACCCAGATCAAAGATAACAAGAAGTCCTTTTTTAAATACACGGGTAAAAAGAAGGTACCAAGTAACATGGGGCCTCTGCAGGACATGCTTGATAATCTGGTGGCAGCACCAGACAAGAAAGCTAATCTCTAACAGATTCTTTTCTTCCATTTTCCTGAGCAGGGACAGGGACATCCCCCACACTGGGATTCTGGACAGACCCAGGGGAGGCACAGCCAGGCCCAGGGTCAGTGATGACCTAGTCAGGGAACTTCTGGAGGGACTAGATATGTTCAAATCAGCAGGTCCTGGTGATCTCCACCCCAGAGTGCTAAGGGAATTGGCAGAGGTCATTGCGGGACCTCTGGCACAGTTTTATGAGCGCTCGTGGTGCTCTGGCAAGGTGCCAGAGGACTGCCAAAGGGCCAATGTGGTCCCCATTTTCAAAAAAGGGAGGAAGGAGGACCCAGGAAATTATAGGCCTGTTAGTCTTACCTTGGTCCTGGGGAAGCTCTTGGAGAAAATTATCCAGGTGCACATCTGCAAGACAAGCAGGGGAGTGTATGCTTAGAGGCAACCAACATGGGTTCATTAGAGGCAGGTCCTGTCAGACCAACCTGGTGGCCTTCTACAACCAGGTTACAAAAGCCTTGGATGCAGGTGTTGCAGTGGACACAGTCTTTCTGGACTTTAGAAAGACCTTTGACACTGTCTCTCACCCCAGACTCATTAAAAAATTTGGCGGCTGTGGTGTTGACGCCTACAGTCAGATGGGTTGCAAATTGGCTGGAGGGCTGCACCCAGAGAGTGATGGTGGACGGATCGTTTTCGACCTGGAGAGATGTGGGCAGTGGGGTCCCCCAGGGTTCAGTCCTCGGGCCTGCACTGTTCAATATCGTCATCAGCAATTTAGACGAGGGAGTGAAAAGCACCTTGTTCAAGTTCATGGACAAAACTAAGATGTGGGGAGAAGTGAGCATACTAGAAGAGAGGGACAGGCTACTAGTAGATCTGGACTGGTTACAGAGGTGGGCGGATGAGAATAAGATGGGTTTCAATACTGACAAGTGCAAGGTATTGCACCTGGGGAGGAAGAACCAGCAGCATACCTACAGGCTGGGGAACTCCCTTCTCATTAGCACAGAGGCAGAAAAGGATCTTGGAGTCACTATTCATTCCAAGATGAATATGGGCTGCCAATGTGGGGACAGTCAGGAAGGCTAACTGCACCTTGTCATGCATCCACAAATGCATCACGAGGAGGTCTAAGGAGGTGATCCTCCCCCTCTATGCGACACTGGTCAGGCCGCAGTTGGAGTACTGCATCCAGTTCTGAGCGCTGCACTTCAGGAGGGATGTAGATAGCATCGAGAGGGTCCAGAGGAGGGCCACTCACATGATCGGGGGCAACAGGGTAGGCCTTTTGAGGAGAGGCTACAGGACCTGAACTTGTTCAGCCTCCACAAGAGAAGGCTGAGAGGGGATCTGGTGGCCGCCTACAAACTTGCCAAGGGGGACCAGCAGGCAATGAGAGAGTCCCTGTTCCCCCGTGCACTACCGGGAGTAACAAGGAATAACGGCTATAAGCTGACTGAGAGTAGATTCAGGCTAGACATCAGGAGGCACTACTTCACTGTCAGGTTGGCTAGGATCTGGAACCAACTTCCAAGGGAGGTGGTGCTCACTCTTAACCTGTGGGTCTTCAAAAGGAGGCTAGGCAATCACCTAGCTGGGGTCATTTGACCCCAGCATCCTTTCCTGCCCATGGCAGGGGGTCAGACTTGGTGATCTGCTTAGGTCCCTTCCAACCCTATCAGCTATGAAACTATGAACGCCCCCCCCCCGCCCCATTAGATTCTATACAAAGAAAATTATAATTAATTTCGAATTTTTTCTATCTATAGAATCTAATTATTGGGTGGTCATCTTACATTCAGGGTTGTCTTAAATTTGAGTAAATAGAGTTGGATTCCCTCCCGCCACCCCAACCAATTACCATTTTTACTAATCCTCCCTAAACAATTGCCTTCCTCAATAGCCAGCCAAATCTGCTATGTGAGAGAGTGCTAACTTCTTCCCATTTGACAACCCCTCAATAGAAAAGTTGGTCCAAATCTATAGAGAGTGACTTAATTTAGTAGAAAACCCCAAATTTTAACTTACAGGAAAATTAGTTGACTCACTTGTGAATAAATTAAGAATACACTCTTTCAGTGCATTTCTTAAATAAGCTACTATAATCAGATGCAGAAATACTTAGTATGTAAGAGTTAGATCAGATAAACTGATAACGAGGAGAAGCACATTAGCAAATAAGGGATGTTCCTTTCTTAGTTGTATCTTATTTGCTATTCCTCATTAGAAGTCATAACGATTAGAAAAAATCTCAGAGAGGACAATTCAGGATTTCAGATATTTTGGTGAGATGAGGACCTGCTCCTCTAAATCAGTCAAGCCTTAATAATCACCAACTAGAATATTGTAACCTCAAAATAAACAGAAACAGACACCTACATATCAGGTCCAAAGTGCCTAACTTGAGAAGCTACCTAAAATATGACTTTAGCAGGTATTAGAGCTCTCTTCGCTCTAGAAGTAGCCACTGAGCAAGCAAGATGGATACAAAATGTTTTCAGCTTTTTTTGATGCTTCATAAACGTTTGATACACTACCTTGCTGCTCCCAGTTTGACAACTATGCACACTACTTTTGAAACGTAAGAAATGAGAACAGTGAGATTTTTCCAATTGGCCAAGAGCTTGAGGTACAGTTCTGGGCCTCTTATGATATAAAGATTATGTCAGTAGATATTACAATTCAGGCAGAAGTAATGAAAGCCCAATGATTTGGAAAGTATTTGGGAAGTTGAAGAATTTTAAGAATAAGTCACTGAAACACAGCTATGGAAAGTGATGATTTTTTTGAAAGAAACTATAGTACCAGATTTGATAGCTACTAAAATAGTGTTTGCAGTTATGAAGTTGGAAGCAACAGTGCATAAAAGGTGGGGGGAAGAGCCTGACAGAAGGATAAGCTTTAAATTCCAGAATGGGAAGACTGCTCATTAAGTTACTTTAAGAAATTTAAAATGAAGTGTAAGGAATAACACAAAAGGGGAGGAGGGAGAAACGCACAAATTCTGGAGTGGACACTCCCCTTTCTCTAACCTTCTCCATTGTTTGGAGAACAGTATTGGAGTACATCGTTTGCAAAAACAAACAGAACTTAATTCATTTCCCAGGAGTTTCCTGATTCAATTATGAATAAGGCTCAGCAATCAGGTATGCTGATCATAAATATAGGACTGGATCATGGAATACAAAATCTATTTGGTGAATTAGAGATATGTGCTGAACTACAGATGTCTTTAACCTAACTGAACAATAAGGGTTATCTGGTCAAAAATGGGACATTTAGGATTATTTTACTATTCATGATTTTACCTTTTAAAATGCGGAGGATTCTGTGGGAACATGTATAGAAAGCACTGTGGTTAATGGGATAAAACGACATCTGTTTTCAGCACCTTGGTGTCTTTTTTTTTCCTTTCTTTTCTTAAGAAAGTAAATGGGAATTTATTTACTCTCTCATACAATATAAGAACTAGGGGTCAAAATGAAACTAGTAGGTATTTAAATTTTAAACTAACAAAAGGAAGTTCTTTTTCACATGATGTACTTAAAGTATGTGGAACTCATTGCCACCAGATGTTGTGGAAGCTGATAGTTTAACCAGAGTCAAAAAAGGGACTGGACAGTTTCTTGGAGGAAAGGTGCATATTGAGCATGGCAGTCAGAGATACAGCCTCTAAATCAGAACTTCCTAGACTTTAAATGCTGAAGACTGCAAGTGAGAGAGGAACAGTGGATAAAACCCTGGTCATACCCAGTTCACTCTGGCTTACAACATCCACTCTCTACCACAGGATACTGAGCAAGATATACCTATCGTCTGACCCAGTAAATTGTAATTCTTATGTTCTTATGGACATGCGGAGGGAAAATAGAGTACTGAGCCCATCACAGTCATTGTTATCCACAGCCAGAGAAAGAGACAGTGATGAGCAGTGGGGCTTGTCTAGCAAGCTGTCATCGGGAAGGACTCATCATGTGCAGAAGCAATCCTTCAGGGCAGCAAACATATCCAGAGGGAAGGCAGCATTCACTTCAGCCAAGAGGCACAAAGAAAACCAGACAAAGTGCAGGTCTAGCCAGTCAGCCAGGGCTTTTGTCAAGAGGTGGATCAGCTTGATACTGTATGACTAGACCAAGGAAGCAACAAAGTGCCTGGAAGCAAGGTGTGGTGCCCACTGCTGCAAGGCCAGGTTATAGACCAGGGCCTACTGCAGCAGTCCTGGAAACCACAGGAGCCTGCCCTGTGGTCTCAACTGGAAGGAGGTTGAGTAAGGTTGTGACAGAAGGATGGGACAGCATCTCAGTTGAGAAATTTATAATCCAAGAGGAAGAATTCCTAATTGAAGTTGAGGTCATCCACCCAATGCAAGAAAGCAAACACCAGCCATCACCAGGGGAAGCGTTTACCAGAATAGCACAGATACAGAAGTGTTTGGAGGTTAAAAGTAGCCACAATGCTCACCAAGTCAATCAGGCCAGCATAGCACTGCCAAGCCTATAAACATGATGCAGGTTTTTCTTCCCAAGGTGGAGAACCTTGCATTTTTCGGTGTTAAACACCATCAGGATCTTGTTCGCCCACTTCCTGAGCCTTTCAAGGTCAGCCTGGATTGTTCTCCTATCCTTGTCGTCAGCAAACTTGGCCAGTCTGTTTCCAACTCCAATGCCCACATCATTAATGAAGACATTGAATAGCATAGGCCCAAGGACAGAGCCTTGACGGACCCCAGTGGTCACAGCATGCCACAACGATTGACTTCCATCAACCACTACCCTCTGGGTCTGACCACAGAGCCAGTTCCACAGCCAGCGGATCGTGGTGAAGCCGAGGCTGCAGTTGGCCAGTTTTGCTAAGAGGTGATAATGGGATACCAGATTGAAGGCTTTTTTAAAGTCAAGATATACAGCATCAATATCGTCTCCCTTGTCCAGGTGATAGGTCACCTGGTCATAAAAGGAAATAAGACTGGTCAAGCAAGACCTACCTGCAACAATCCCGTGGCTCAGGATGTTGTCATCGGCCAGTCTGTTAAGAATGGCCTCTCTGGTAATCTTTTCTAAGACCTTCCCTGGGATAGAGGTCAGGCTGATGGGCCTGTAGTTTGCCGGATCCACTTTCCTCCCTTTCTTGAAGACAGGCACCACATTGGCCTTCTTCCAGTCTTCAGGCACTTGAGTGCCAGGAGTTCTCAAAGATCCATACCAGGGGCTGGGCTATGACACTTGCCAGCTCCTTGATTACCCTGGGGTGTAAACTGTCAGGGCCAGATGACTTGAAGGTGTCCAGGTGTTCCTTCATGAGATCAGCTTTGATGGATGGTAAGGAATCTTCTTCACCCGGGGAGCCTCCGGCTCCCTACATATCTTAAAAAGGACTTTTTATTGTCCTTAATATTTGTAGCTACCTGGAGTTCCGTCGCAGCCTTGGCTTTCCTGGTTTGCTCTCTGCAGGTCTGGACCAAAACAGAGTATTCCTCCTTGGTAGTGGTTCCAGGTAGAACTCATCCACGCACGAGAGAAAGATTTGCGACCGCTCGGAGGTGTTCCTACATATCTGAAGGCAATACCAAACAAGCAGATACCATTGTCTTTATTGTAATCTATGGAGATCTAATGTCCAGGTAATTCCTTCAGACATATAATATAAATTCCTACTTCCCTTCTAACTAGTCCATACCATAATTTACCCCAGTTATCAGTAACTGAATAATTGCCATAAGTAATTAAATGCAAAGTTAGAGAGAACAAAAAGCAAGCTTTTGCTGCATCTTATAACTAACATCTATATTAACAGTGTAGGAGACTCAGTGCTGTTATCTCACTATGTCATACCAGGCTCGCTTAGTTTGGATCATCTGTGCATGAGCTGTCAGGATACAGTCTATGATGCACTGCCCCTAGTGGGCTTGTTATTTCAAGGAAGAGACCACAGACTTTAGTTCTTAATAATGAAAACTCAACCAGCCCAGACACTAACATCTATGACCAATTGATATATGGTGCTAGCCAGGGCATTTAAAATCCTGAACAGATATGAACATAAATACAAATACACTTCAGGCTAGCACAGAATATTAAGGGTCCCTAGGCACTTTTTATACACCAATAAAACAACTTCCATGTTTACAGCATACACATCCTACTTCTCACCAATTACTAAAACATATTTAGGTGATATTATCCATATCCTACTTCTTACCAATTACTGTAACCTACCCACCAGATATGGACAGCTGTGGCCTGTGGCCAGGTGGCTCTGCACTTCTCTTATTAATTCACTCTCTGTTTGGTGGCCTCAGAGGCTCCTCTAACACTGATGAACTACTTCTCAGGCACTTGTGCAAGCCCTACATGATGTACCTAGTTTTGTATTCACTGGAGCCTACTTTGCTGTCTGATTTGTATGTACACTAACTAGCAGTTGTATTAATCCATACTTGAGCGGGAAGCTTACAAGTAATATTGAATGAACTACTGTATTTAAAGTGAAAACTTTAATGCAAAAGATGTGACCAACATAGAATGATTATGATTTGCTTATAGTACAGACAGAATGGGGTTCTTTAAAAGGGTAATTTTCACAATACTGAAAATGATAATGACCTAAACAACTGGTGCAAACAGAAAAAAAGAAGAGTAAGTAGTAACTAGAACATCTTTAAGAACATTTTACTGGATAACCAAAATACTGTATATCAGCATAGAAGGACATGCTTGTTAAAACCAACTTTGCTCAGAAAAGGAAAGGAACTGTAATTACTGAGCATTTGCATGTACATGTAAAATAAATTGGGAAAAAGGGGGAGCTGATATCAGCAAAGATGAATTGGAAGAAACGTGATAAAACTGATCAAGGAAGCAAAAGGACACAAAGAGAAAAATATAGCCAACAGGGTTACAGACAAAAAGATTTGGGGGTGGTGGGAATTGGGTTTTTGGGGGGGATTTTTGTTTTTCTTTTAAGGATATTAGGAACAAAGGAAGTCCTAAAATGCTTCTTGTTACTAAATGAAAGTTACAGAATTGTCAACAACAAGCAGAAGTGCCTATTAAACTTTCAGTTTAGTAAAAAGCCAGAATGATATAGCAAGAAAAGATTATATCTATTGTGACAAAAAGCCAAAGGGTATAATCTTGTCATAGAGCCATGAAACACTTTATTTTTTTGAACAGAAACTTAGAAGAGTGTTGATATGTAGCTACTGGAATTAGGCAGTTAAAATATAAGAATACTAGAGGTTAGTTTGATGTTTGCATCCAAGAACTGTACAAGAGCTGGCCAAGAAACTCTCCAAAATGTTTATGGTTATTTTCAATACGTCTCAGATGCACCAAGGGAAAGGGGAGGATCTAAATACCGTTATATAAAAAGAAGTACCTTTATCAGGGGCATCAAGCTCAAATAAGTTGGCAGGCCTTATCTGGACTGTGTGGCTTCTCACTGGCCAGACAACCAACTGCTGGATCAAGCACATCTGCAGTTGTGCCAGAAACAGTGCCAGAGCCAGCAGTCAAGGAGTTAACACTGCCACTGTTCAAACCCTATTCTGTCCCATATTGCCCTGGCTGCTGGAGGGCTGAATCTGTCCCACAGGCTATGTTTTTGATAACTAAAGGCCTGTCAATCTAATATCAATCATGTACAAAATAATAATGTTACTACTATATTTCTTTATTAATAGAAGTAAAGAATGGTAATGTAGCAAACTGATGAATTACAAGTTTAGATGGTTGAAATGAAAGCACCAATGTATTTGTTTACCATACAATACTTTGATTAAGAAACGAAATTTACTGGATAGGTATATTTATAATGGGTAGCCCTAAGTTATTTGCTATGTTTATGTGGTAGAGATGATTCAGAGAAGAGCTACATTAAAGGATTGGAAAATATTCCCATAGTGAGAGAAGGTTAAGGGGCCTATAAATACCTGCAGGAGAAAAAGAAATCTAATTGTAGAGAGGACCTCTCTAATTCATTAGACAAATATAAAACAAAATTTAACAGCTGGAAAGTAGAGAAATATAAGCTAAAATACAGTGGGACTTGTTAACTGCATGGAGAGTTAACCATTTTACATTTTGTGAAAGGGTGTGGTGGATTCTCGCTCACTGAATAACTAAATCAAGATTGGATGCTTTTGCCCTAAAAATGTGCTCTCTCATTCAATCAGAATTAATTCAGGGGCATCCTATAACTTGCATTAGATAGTCCCTTCTGGCTTCATATCCTACAAATGACTTTCAACACAGGGAAAGAGATTGCCAATCTAATAATAGCGATTTAAAGCATATCAAAATTAAGAGCAGAAAAAAGTAGAAGTTAGTTGAATCAATGTTAATTACTATAAGATTAATTACATTTAACAAGTGTGTATATTGATAATCAATACAGCCAAACCTTATTCAGACTCAAGGAATTAGGAGGAAAAAGGGTAATTACATGTAGTTTGAGTGATAAAGCTACTCAAAGGATCTTAGGGCTGTGGAAAAATGTAACTTCATTAATAGAAGACATTTTCTAAAATATATAAAAAACTTTTTTCCTGCTATGGGTAACAAAAAAATGAGCAATTTTATATCTGATAAAGAAACATCTATATATTGTACAACATAATTCATGATGTTAAAAATGCCAATTCAAGGGTCAAGAATTTATCTGGGGTGGGGGAGTAGGTGTCCAATAGTGATACCTGATCCTTAAAGAATGAAAAATGCTCTTTGTCAAAAGGAAGCTGACCAAGATTAGTCATCAGCAGAAATCTTCATCTCAAAAAAAATCCCCAAAAAACTCTCTTCATTCAGTGTGGAATGTCAAAACTGTACTAATTTTCAGGGGTTTTTTTTAGAGCTTTCCACCTGAGGCCCTGACTGCCGACTCCCATGAATGCAGAATATCAACTCACAAGTCATGTTCTAGCAGAGGTACCCACAATCTCTTGTCCTATCTTTTGAAGATAAAAAAAAAATACATTATAAGGTATAAATCTGAAGTAGGAAACCTGCTTCTACATGATGCTTATAAAAAATGGGAAGACTGCTGGTGAATTCAGGTATCTGATATAAAGATTTTGTGTATATTACAGGTATGTAGAGAGAAACTCACAATTTCATGAGACGTAAATCATTTTAGGATGCGTTTCAGATGCATCTGAAAGTGTTGCCCAGAGTGAGTGGTGGGTAAAAAATAGCATACGTACTAATCCAAAAGTAACATTCCAACTAGCACAATATTTGAAAATGAAGGGCTTAAAAAACTGCAAGTATGGCACATGTGTGTGTGATGCGCACATATTAATTTGAAATCAAACATACCTGTGTTCGTAGAATTTCACTTTTTGACAACTGCATATCACCAGTCAGCTCCTTCACAGCAATACCTAGTGGCTCCAGACGCTTGCTGAAGTAATTTGTCATTTCAGCTGCCAAAGCCTTCATAGGAGCAACATACACAATCTGCACCAAAAGGACACTAGTTTGATAAATGAGCAAACCCCACAATGTCATTTGTTTTATGGCAACCAATACAAATCACAATTTAATGTGAGATAGGATTCTAGGCCTTTACAGTGAAAAAATCTTAATAGTGATATATGAAAAGTAGTTATCTTTTTTGAATAAGTGTGCAGCTGTTTAGAGAACAATGGATTTTGTTTATACAGTCTCATCGTTTTGAAAATTGGTTCTGCATCAAAGCTAAATGTATTTTCATAGCTTTTCACACGGATAATAAGATTTTTGGAACACAAATAGGAGCTGCTTTAATAGTAATGAAGTAAATCAACCAGCATTCTCTATGTTACTTGGAGAAGTATAATGCCCTTGAAAACTTCTTGATTTCATATAATGTGAATAACTATATAATGGGTTTTATCTTACAAGTTAAAAGCTGTTCTTTGGTTCATTAAATTCCTACCTTAAACTCATCCTTTTTTATAACTCCATGCTGAATGTGCTGGCGAATTTCGTGCAAGACTGTTAGCATGGCAATGTTAGTCTTCCCAGCTCCTGTGGGTGCACAAATCAGCATGTTCTCATTTGTGTTGTAGGCAGTCTCAAAAACTATTGACTGGATTCGGTTTAATCTTTTCATGCCTTTAAAAGCAAGTTGTCCAATCTGAAATAAAACATAGCAATTAAAATACAAAACTCAGAAAATTTTTAGGGTCCTCCTAGACACAAGCTTTTGATTATAGCAGGTTAAGTCTATTATTCTCCAAACTTGAAATACGAATCATTTGCAGTAAGATAACCTTTAAAGTAGCAACACTATTATTAATATCAAGTTGCTTATTAATAGTATTTTTCGCTACTATTAACAAAACAACCTGATGAAACTTCATTTATAGTAATGTATATTAATTTAAGCAAGTGGTTCTCAACCTTTTTAAACCCAAGTCACTCCTCGTTACACTCAAGGCACCATTCAGAAAATGCCAGCTCTTATTTTTCATTCTTTTCTTGACCAAGAAAAAAAATAATAGAGCAATTCTTCTGTTGTAAAGAAATCAGAAGGACCACAGCAGGTCAGAATATTTTTTGACACTATGGATTACTAATAAAAAATCTCTGGGTTTCTCTTATGAATCACGTGTATGTATTTGTACACCTAACCTGTGCTAATAGTGTACATCCTGTGGCACCCTTAAAAAGATCTCACAAAGCCCCATGGTGCCGCACCACCTTGGCTGAAAAATCACTGGGGAAAGCAGTTATTAATTACAGTAATAACAGATATTATTCTTAGACATGATTAATAGTTTTAATTGCCAGTATGGAAAAATGTGCATCTTTATAAATTTAAAAAGAATTATTAAGGCAATATCTTAAGCAAAAGAGGCAACAACACATACCACAATTCACTGCTGCAAAACAGACAGGAAAATATTTAAATTGTCTCAAATTTAAAAATAGATTATATAAAAATACACAAAAATCAAATATACATAAAAGATCATGTAGATCATCTGTTTCAGAAAAGCAGATAGCAACTGACACATGGAACTCATGAGCAGGATCCCCTGGGAAGCCAGTCTGAGGGGGAGAGGTGTCCAGGAGAGCTGGCTGCACTTTAAAGAAGCCTTACTGAGAGTGCAGAAATAAGCTATCCTGATGTGCAGGAAGACTAGCAAGTGTGGCAGAAGATCAGCTTGGCTTAGCAGGGAGCTCTTCAGTAAAATTGCAAAAAGGATACTTATAATAGGTGGAAACTTGGACAAACAACTAGGGAGGAGTATAAGAGTATTGCTTGGGCATGCAGGGATGAAGTCAGGAAGGTCAAAATGCAATTGGAATTGCAGCTAGCAGCCACCATGTGAAGGGTAACAAGAAGGGTTTCTACAAGTCTGTTAGTATGAAGAGGAAGATCAGGAAAAGTGTGAGTCCTTTACTTAATGAGGGAGTCAACCTAGTGATAGAGGATGCAAAAAAGGCTGAAATACTTCTTCACCTCAGTCTTCACAGGCAAGGTCAGCTTCCAGAGTACTGCACCTGGCACCACAGTTTGGGAAGGAGGTGAGCAGCCCTCAGTGACAAAAGAACAGGTTAGGGACTATTTAGAAAAGCTAGGCATACACAAGTTCATGGGACTGGACGGGATGCACCTGAGGGTGCTGAGGGAGTTGGCTGATGTGATTGCAGAGCCACTGCCCATCCTCTTTGAAAACCCATGATAATTGGGAGAGGTCAATGGCTCAATGGAAAAGGACAAATATAGTGCCCATACTTAAGAAAGGGAAGGAGGATACAGGAAACAAGAGACCAGTCAGCCTCATCTCAGTCCCTGGAAAAATCATGGAGCAGATCCTTAAGGAATCCATTTCTAAGAACTTGAAGGAAAAGATGATTAGGAACAGTCAGCATAGATTCACCAGGGGCAAGTCATGCCTGACCAACCTGTTTGCCTTCTATGACAAGATGACTGGCTCTGTGGATGCAGGGAGGCAGTAGATGTGGTATAACTTGATTTTAGCAAGGCTTTTGATATGGTCTCCCACAACATTCTTGCAGGCAAACTAAGGAAATACGGGCTGGATGAATGAACTGTAAAATGGATAGAAAACCAGCAGGATCATCAGGCTCAGAGTGTAGCAATCAATGGCTCGATGTCTAGTTGGCAGTTGGTATCAAGTGGAGTGCCCCAGGGTCGGTCCTGGAGCCAGTTTTGTTCAATATCTTCATCAATGACTTGGAAGATGGCATAAAGTGCACCCTCAGCAAGTTTGCAGATGACACCAACCTGAGGGCAATTATAGATATGCTGGAGGGTAGGACTAGGATTCAGAAAGACCTAGACAAATTGGAGGATTGGACCAAAAGAAATCCCATGCGATTCAAGAAGGACAAGTGCAAAGTCCTGCACTTAGGACAGAACAATCCCATACACTGGCACAGGATGGGGGCTGACTGGCTGTGCAGCAGCTCTGTAGAAAAAGACCTGCGGGTTACAGTGGACAATAAGCTGTATATGAGCCAACAGGATGCCCTTGTTGCAAGGAAGGCTAACAGCATAATGGACCACATTGGTAGGAATGTTGCCAGCAGATCAAGGGAAGTGATTATTCCCCTCTATTCAGCACTGGTGAAGTCACATCTATAGAGTATTGTGTACAGTTTTGCGCCCCCCCCAGAAAGGATGTGGACAAATTGGAGAGAGTCCAGCAGAGGGCAATGAAAATGGTGAGGGGGCTGGGGCACATGACCTCTGAGGAGAGGCTGAGGGAACTGGGCTTATTTAGTCTAGAGAAGAGAAGACAGAGAGGATTTAACAGCAGCCTTCAACTACCAGAAGTGTCATTCAAAAGAGAATGGAGCTAGGCTGTTCTCAGTGGTGGCAAATTCCAAAACAAGGAGCACAGTCTCAAGTTGCAGCAGGGGAAGTTTAGGTTAGATATTAGGAAGAACTCTCTCACTAGGAGGGTAATAAAGCACTGTAACAGGTTACCCAGAGAGGTTGTGGGCTCTTATCCTCACAGGTTAAGACCTAGTTAGACAAAGCCTTGGCTAGGGGGATCTAGTTGGGGCTAGTCTTGCGTTGAGCAGGGGTTGGACTAAGGGACCTTCTGTGGTCCCTTCCAAGCCTAATTGTCTCTGTTTCTATGATTCTATACAGTGGAGTTAATTAATTTACTGTGCCCTACTACCAGTGCACATGTAGATGGTGATGTTTTACTGGAGAGCTATTTACTCTGTAGTAAAGCACACAAGTAGATGCACCCTTTATGTCTAGGTGACATAAGTTCCTCTCTGGCCCACCACAATGAATGCAATATTTCAAAGGTGAAGCCCCCAAGAGACAGGCAGCGTGTTCTTGGTAATGTGCCCATACCTATGGAATTGTATGCTCCCCACCTACACCCCAAAACCGATTTAAATGCAAGCTTTGAAAAAAGATATAGGACACATCCCTGTACCCAAGCCATTTCAACCAAATGTACACCTAACAAGCTAGTTCAAGTAACACATTTATCATACTGAGTCAAAGCATATATATGCCCTGCAAAGGAGCCATCTAAAATGGCACTGGCTTATTCAAAACATGTCTTCTCTATCGCGTATAATATATCTGCTTAGATTTTTTAAACTCTTTATTTCACTTCACTCCATTTGGCACAGCACAGCCAAAACAATGAATGTTGCATGCATTTGACGATATAATTTTAAGCTAGGTTAACTAAACTAGTGGAGAGGCTACATATAAAAACTAAATTCAGTGTAAACCAGGTTATTTTGGGGATTTGCTTATAATCAATTAGCCAAATTTTTAATTTAAATATAAATAAACCATGCATGCCCATACTTAAATAATAAATATATATCAAGCTTAATATCCATTTACTTACATAGACTTAAAACCAATTCCAATTTTAAAATTGCACAGTTTCCATGTTTAGGTAAGGTTTAAGAAACCAACAGCTGCATTTTACTCCTTCATGAAAATCATCAAAACACAAAAGTATACCTTGGCAACCTGCTATTAGATTTTCAAGTGTATAACTAACAATATGATTTGACTAGAAGACTTGATTATTACAGAAAAGCCAAACTTCCCTCTGATTTTACTCTCTGAGCCCAGAGATGATAAACGTAAAGACTCCAACTCTCTTGCTTTCCTCTTTTTGCCAGGAAAAGTCAATACTTCCACTTTTCCAACTGTCCAAAGCCTAGGCAAAATTTCAAATAGGTAAAGAGGGTTTCAAGCTTAGTATATGCATAGTTTTACCATTAATCCACCATTTTACAATCGTTTCATTTTAACAACACATTAATATAAGTCACTAGAAATAGCCTTCATATTAACTAGGTATTTTTGGTCAAGTTAAACATATTGACTAGTATTTCCCACATAAACATGCCAGGTAAAAGAAAACAGGAAACTAAAAGAAGAAAAAAATCTGTCATGATGAATACTGCCCTGCAGAATTAGTTTTTCTGAATTGGTCCCATCTGTCAAAGGTCCTATGCAATATTAATCAAGTCACCCAAATCAAAATTTTCACAGGAGGCCAACTAATTTTATGTTCCTCAATCCTAGGTACCCAACTTGAATCATGGGTCCAAATTCACAGAATCATTTGTGTCTCAGCACAACAAAAGAAATATCCAATGAAATGAAAAAGAATTCTGGTCCCATATGGCTACTATGTCACCGTCTTCATCCTGTACATGCCTGAACAGTTTGGTGAAGTAATAATAAACAAGTTGCATGATCTAGTGAAGTCAGCAGTTTCTTTAAGATTTTGTCAGCATTGCAATTAATCTGCAGTCTTTGAATACAGGTTGAATCACCCAACCAAGAAGAAAAGGAAATGGAATCACCATGTGGATAAGCAAGGATCATCACCCCTCTTTCCTAGGGCCTGTTCTAGGAAACAGAGGCAGCTCAGTGATGCTGACAAGAATGCTCTTTGTTCAAAAACAGCTCATCCCTTGAGAACTTCAAGACCAAAAGCTGATGCAAAGAAAGTCCCATTCACCACTCTACAAGGGAATGATCGGACTCGCTCATTCCAGAGAGAACCAATGGGAGAGAAGGGGAAAAAAAAATCTGAGACCTTCCCCTTCAGTTTATGGAGAGGTCCAGCAGCATTCATTCTTTTGAAGAGCAGCTTTTCAAGAGGTGGGGTAGGAGCTATAAGATGTTTAGTAAACAACAGCAGTGCTGTCATCAGTGCTTCTTGATGCAAGCTCTGATGCTTCTTCCTCAATAATCTTCATAATTTAGTTGGTCTAATAAAAGATATCATATCTACCCACAGAACTTTGCTTGTCAATAATCATCAGGCATTTGTAATGAAGCACAGAAGGATTTGATGGGGTAAGGAATCTTCCTTTCTCAAGCTGTCTCCACTGTATTGATAATCTCAGTAATGGGCACCTAAGTTTGTCTAGGCAAGGTGCAAACTTCTGTGCCTGTTTCCTCACTTTTTCTGTGCTCACCTGTATATCAGGAGCATGTTGTGATTCTTTGGCCTGAAATGATACAATTCTTCTCACAGTTAATTGCAAAAGAACTTGTACGTAGTCATACTGCATTCAAACTATAGTGAACAAGTCTGATTGAAAACAGACCTTGCACTCTAACCTCAGCCACAACTTGGAATTAATAGCACTCAAAAATCAGGTAAAGATGTATAACTGTGGATGGCAGGGGTAAGGGAGCATGGCAGGGCTGGCAGATACCTGTTGAATTTCACCTGACGGCAGAAAAAGGTCAAAGTGCAGATACTTCTACACTAAATGGCTTTTATCCACCTGAGAAAATCAGAGAAGGAATCCTATCAAAGGGTTCTACATCTAGGAAGTATTCAGCCTTCTTTAGTTAGCAGCTTCTACAATGCTTCTTGAAGCATTCGACTATAGAAACTTATGACACTTCTCCTTGGGTGAAATGAATTGCAAACTGCTTTGGACTCACTGCCCAGGTGAACAGGAGAGTGGAACCTTGAGAAAGACATAATTTAAATCAGCATCAGCCCCCACTGTGATAAAACTAAAGCACCTCTGTCTAGGCAATTTAATGAGAAGGACTCTAGGTCTAAAAAGGGAGGAATGGACAGAGGAAATCCAGGATTTTGCAAAAGGAGGTGCAGGAGCAGCAACTGATGCTGCAGGGTTGGCTACCACAGCTCCCAGCCTTGCTCACCTTCTCGCCCACCCTGCACTAGGGCAGGAAGACCCCATCACAGAAGCAGCAGCAGTTGGGGACTTTGTGTCTCCAAAGATAAGTAAGCACCCCCCATCTTCCCCCTCTCTGCACATTCCCATCCCTCCCTGTCCCTCCTCCCTCTCATTTCATTGCTGCTGTCCCAGGGGTGAGAGGAGGTTCAAAGCTGCTTTTGCCTTGCTCTAGCTAGGCTGTGTAGGAGCTAGGCTTGCCAGGGCACAGCAGCAGCAGATGGCAGGTTACCTCTCCCCGCACCTGCTCCCGGATAGGCAGGGAAGGGAAACCCACCTGCCACTACCACTGCTGTCGCTGTCCCCAGCTGAACCCAGCCTCTCACAACCTAGATTAAGTGGGATGGAAACAGCTCAGGAGATCCCCCAATCCTTGGGACAGTGAAAGTGGCAGCAGCAGGGATGGGGGGGGGGGCAAAGAGGGGGGGAGGGCCTCTGAGCACAGAGGGGGAAGGGAGGATGGAATTCTTCCCTGCTTGGGGGACAAAAAATGTGCTTGACTGCTGGTCCTGTGGCATGGTCAGAAAAGGGGTGTGGCCATGGCATGGGATGTAAGCTGGTACAAAGAGAAAAGGCCCTTCTCCAATCAGCAATCTAAGGACAGGCAGGAAATAGCCAAAAATGGCTGTAAGAGATGATATATTGCCTCACTCTTAGAAGGGGGTGGAGAGAAACTGACTTAAAACCTCACCCTTAAGGGGAAAAAACAAGTTTGGAAAAGACTTCGGGACTCCATCAAGCCCAACACCTCTTCGCAGCATCAGCTCTGTCTAAACTGTCCAGATAAATGTACTAAAGATGAGAACCCTGTAAGACAGTGCTAGTAGGAAAGAAAAAGCCATGCAGACACTCCTGAGGTGACAGATCCTTTTAAGAACTCCTGACCCTCTGCCAAATGCAGGAGTGGATGCTTTTAGCACTACAAGAGGATGTGATGGAAGGGAACCATGACCTCTGAAATTACTTTTTAAATTTAATTTAATTTAATTTTATGTTAGGGTAGACATAACAGAATACATTATTAATTGGAGAAAATGGAGATGTGCCTCCTGCACAGATATTACTTGCTCAGTTTAGTAGACTTAGTATTTTGCTGAAAAGAAATTTTTTAAAGGTCTTGTCTAAATGTGACTGCACTTGAGGTTAAGGGGAAAAAAAAAATCAATGAATTGCACTTAGGTATACCGATCTCCTTTTCTTTGGTCTTTTTTTCAGAGGCTTATATGTGTTCATGACTTTAGGCTATTATGGAAAAAAATCTGTTAACAAATTAACTTTCTCCAAAAAAACCCAACAAACTTATCCAGTGGGTCTGTAACACCCATTAAGGGCATTTGTCAACCAGAGTGACTTGTATAGAAGAAGATGTTTTCACTGAGTTGTCCACAATAATGCCTAGTTCTTACTCCTCAGTTTACAGTTAATTTAGAATCCAACATGTATCAGTTGTTCAAAATGTTCGTTTCACCATGTGTTGCGAGACCAAAATACATCTACCACAGTGCTACCCAATCAACTAATACACTATTGTCCTTCAGCAATTCTATGCCCTAAGTTTAACTACCACTATTTCTCTCTTCACTGTCCATCTCGATTACCTGATGAATATTTACTTTGATGTACACCTTTTAGAAGTCAAAACCTAGCCTGTGCTTAGCTTTAATGGATTAATTAAATATAACATCTTTAATTATTGTATGTTTCCCTACCTGCCCTCCCAAGCCATCCATCTCCAAAAAAACTATTAAAACTAAATAATAAAAAAATCTGTTTTTGTCTATTCTATGAAAGCAGATTTTTTTTCTAGAGATGTAGATTTTGATGCATGCCTGAAAAGCCATACAGTGCTACTGAAAATTTCTGAAAAAAGTAATGCTACTTACAGATTACTGTTTACTGATCATTTTTATTTTAGAAGGGATAAAGAGGGATTGAAGACTCTGCCATAAAATGGAGCCTGGAGACATGCATGATAAAGAAGTTAAATCTTTTCTGGGAAAATAAAGTCCTATGTGCAGAAACAAGGCAGTTGACTGGAGATTAGAAAACTCCAGTTCCCTTCCCAGAAGGAAAAGACATTTGGAAGTGCCGATAATATCCTTAAAGTAGGTGCTGGGACTTCATGAAGGACGTGACTTATGGTTCCACTTAGTCTTTTTTTGTGCATGCGTGTGTTAGCAGATGAATAAAGATATAATCTAGTGACCTTTTCTTAACAATAAACATTAATTATTCAAGAAATAACGTGAAAGACAATGAAAATACCATTGAACAAATTTCATGTAAAGACTGCTTTATAAAACTGTACTGATTATAAGACAAGATGGTCATATTCATTTTCAAGGAATTTTTGTATGAAAATTCTTAGTTATCTGTTGTATTCTACTCAAATGATACTTATTTTTGTTTATTGTATTTAAACTGTACCTTTATATGTATCCTAAATATATTTGCATGCTTATTATAATTCACTGAATCTTGTGTGTGGAGAAAAAGAATGCATCACTTTCATCTGTTTAGCATTTCTATAACTTTATCCCAGACTTCCTGAAGTCTTCAAGTAGCTGTTTCAACATTGCAGTGATCTTCACTAGTAATATCCTTTTATAGGTTATTGCATTTGCAAGATTGGAGGTGGAAAGGCAATTTGTTTCGCATCAAGTGCCGTACATATAATGTTTACTTGGTGTATCCTATCAAAATTCCTTTCATTTTCATCAATGGGACTATTGTAAA
This sequence comes from Alligator sinensis, assembly GCF_000455745.1. NCBI lineage: Eukaryota > Metazoa > Chordata > Crocodylia > Alligatoridae > Alligator > Alligator sinensis. The sequence continues at coordinate 3,106,099 of NW_005841954.1, forward strand.
GTGTTAATGGGCTTCCTACAGAGGTACTGATTGCACTCGTGCTATCCAAGTTAAAGCAATGTATTTTATAGCCCTTTTATTCATCTTCGGTTTCCAGTTTGTACACTATTTTGTTCTGAGATTCTTAATTGGTCTTCGAAAATGGTTATATATTTCTTTGTTTCTTCTTTTCAAAGTTTCATTTAATTATACCTTCAATATTGTGCAAAGAACTACTGGGAGACAGATCTCAAACACCACAGATAACAGATAAATTAATGTATAGTATGGTAATTTACCAAATAGTTGTGAGAATGTGCTTGCTTGTTTTTTAAGACAGAAGTAATAATCTAGTTTAGGGGTGGCCAACCTGTGGCACAAATGCCATAAGTGGAACAGGCAGCCTGTGTGTGTGGCAGATCAAGGAGGGGACAAGCAGCACAGCACCGGATAGGGCAGGAAGCAGAAGGAAGAGCAGGAGAGGACATAGAATAGGGAACAGAAAGCAAAATAGCAATTTCAGCAGAGGGAGGGGATCAGAGTGGCACTCAAAGAGGGTGTAAGGCTAGTTTTGCGTATCTAACAAAAAGCTTGCTCCCCATTGATCAAGCTGAAGACAACCTTCAGTATAATGAGAAAAGGACTATGACCTCACTTTCAATAGAACAAATAAACACCTTTAATTTTAAGCATCTAAGAGCTATCATTCAGTTCAATGGGACTATTCATATGCTTTAAATAAGCATATCATCAAATTTATTATTTGCCTATCATTATTTTACTGAATAATGATGTATAAGAACATAACACTGTCTAATCTTTCAGTGCACAATGCAAAATTAATCTTTTTTCCTTTGTTTGGAAAGGGATTTTTGTATCTGCCATCAATGGCATATTGCCAATTTACCTTTTTATCTTAGGTTGAACATGACAGTTCTTCATATTAATTCAATTTACTGAAAAATATGTAATGATGCCCAGTGCATAAAATGGGTATTTAAAAATATGAATGCATAAACAAAATTGAATATACAAGGAGGCATTCGGAAAGCATCTGTTCTAACTTCTTTAATTAAATGCTAGGGGCCAATCGGTTTCACAGATTAAGTTCCTGATATTTTCATACGTGGTTTTTTTTTCCTTTTACAGAGAACTTGTATGAAGTTATGTTGAAGTTTGTCTTTCAACAAAATTTAAAAAAACTGAAGAATTAGAATGATGATCAAGTACCCTCAAAAGAAAGGACATATAAGGACATGATGGCAACATTAATGGATGATGCCCTTCATATGCCACCAAAAAAAGGGGGGGGGGGGGGGGGGGAACGGACCTACATTTAAATGCAGGAGAATCAGCACTAATGATGAGCCAAGGGGTTGGTCATTCCAACCATGCCAGAAAAAATTGAGACAATCCAAAAGACAGTGAAGGACAGATCATCAGTCATGCACGTTGGTGAGACAGTAGGCATCAGTATTGGGGAAGTGCGTGCCATCTACAAAGAACAGACCTGTGCATTAGAAATTTATTAGCAAGATGAGCACTCAATGTTGAGTTCTGATCAGAACAGAGCATAACTTGATATTTAAGGGAATTTTGGTGTGGTTTCAAGGAAAGCCATAAAACTAGGTAAGTATGTTTATGACTCTGAATGAAATGTGAATTCCTACTTTGTTCCCGAAGGTAAACACTAGAGCATACAGTCAAAACATACACTACCTCAACTTCCCAAGGAATTCAAGAGGAAAACATCAGTAAGTAGGATCATGGCAACAGTCTACTAGGAAAGGTGAGATCATCAGTAGGGAATAATACATTGAACTGTTATGCTTGCAAGAAGCAAGAAGTTAAAAACAAACACAATAAAACATGGTTAAAAAGCAGAAAGGTATTTCATCTAGGGAATCAAGGAAGTGCAGCTGCAAAGCTGTTATTCTCTGGGTACATAAATGCCCCTGTTCTAAGAACACAAAGACAGACGTCTCCATGTCTCTGCAGGGTAATCCTATGTCTATAATTCTTATTTCTGCAACAGAATCACTCCTACGCAGTAGCTGAGTAACTCACATTCACTTTGGTTGTGTAATAGGTGAAACAATTCTGCCCCAAATGTGCTGCTTTCACCAGGACAATGCATCACCCCGCATCATGGTGACCAACGCAACTTTGAACTGCTTCTCATCCAGCCTATTCACAAGCCTTGGCTCCTTCAGACCTCTACCTGTTTCCTACCTTGAAGAAAGACCTTTGTAAGAAGTGTTCAGAAGTTCCTGAACATGCAGAACAGGGTCTTCTATAAGAGGGTGTGATATGCCCTGACCCTGGATGCAGCAGGGTTTTCCTGAGTCACGTTCCTGGGAGGCTCTCACACCTTAAGGGGACCCTTCAGCTCATTTGGTGCTTGACCACCAAAAATAGACTGAGATGCTCCAAAGGTCACCTTCCTGATCCAAAGGTCACCTTCCTGACCTATGGCACCTCAGGTACACCCGTCTCACCCAGGCCTTGCCAGGTCTTAGAAGAGGGAATTGTGCCAATTAGAGAAACTATGCCCTTATCCAGTCCTGCACTTAGAAAAGATGGATCCCCACTTCCAGAGAAGAGGCCTGCCTACATGGTCAAATACTCTGAAATCAGTTATCACTGACAGTAAGCAGGTTAAAGATAACAAAAAGATTTATTTAAAAAAAAAAAAAAAAGCATAAGAAATCAGTAACCATATACTGAGATGCAAACAGAAATATATGAATAAATAAAAAGGAAAGATCATAACAAGAACATACCTGTTCTTACCCTGCACTTCAATCCAATAATGCTGTTCCTATTCAGCTAAACACTACAAAATACCTTTATGTAAGTGCAAAGGGTGCATACGTTATGTTTTATAATGTTAATAAACTATAGTTCAGAATTTGAGACAATATTTGTGGTGTGCGTGTACTGCAAATGAGCAACTGAGGCAGCAGTGGACATCATGAAGTCTGATAAAGGCAACCCTGTGTGAGGGTTCAAAAACTACCTGGTGACACAATTATGTTGAATTCCAAGGATGAAACAATGCTTTGGAGTTTTTCCTAATCTACAGATCAACCTCAGTGACTCCTAATTATGAATGAAAAAAATGCATAAGAGGATCACAAAATATTAGGCTTCTATCTAACTGTAAGCACATATAAAAGTAGAAAAATACTGCAAAAGCCACTATGGCTTTTCATATGAAATACGATTAAAATAATATTGCAGGTTCTACATATAGTGTGTTAGGATATTTTATATAAACAAAAATCTAGTAAATAGGCAATGTTTTAAGTCGAGATCCTGAAAATTCACCCTGGTCTTAAAGTCATAGTGGATTCTTCCCTTATGGCATATCAGCAGTTAGAAAAAAATTCTGCAAGCCAAATTCTGTCCTTGTCTACATCTGGAACAATCCCTCATAGGACACAGGGTTATGTGAGGGAAGAGTTTGGCTTTTGTTTAAAGGTTTACAGTAAGCAACAATCCCCAGGTTATTTTCAGAGTGTTGCACACTGTCACTAGCCTTACATAAGTAGAGTGAAATAAAAAAAATATCAGCACCAAAAGAAGTCCATAGAGATTACTCTTAATAAACAATGAGATGTCAAGATGTAAGGAAGTGTCATTTTACATAGTCAGGATTCATAGCGATACAAAAATCACAGACTAACATCTAAGACACCCTGACCTTTTCTGGGGAGGGTGACATATAAATAAAATAAATAAATAAATCTCTTTCTACAACCAGAGAACACTACTTCCCAGTGCAAAATTAGTTAAAGGGTTGGCATCTACAGCTCCTGCTTCAATTCTGATTCCAGCAAGCCAATCTACTGTATGCAAAAATAAGTGCTTCTCCCTGCCAAGGCCTTAGGCTGTAATGATATAGTATATTTACTGCAAAGATATTCACCTTTAATCCTAATTTCATACTTAAAACCCCTCAGAAACTTCTCACTGTGAAAACCTGCATCCATGTCCTTAAAATAAAATGGATACATGCACATAGAGAGACCCGAGCCACTTTTATGGAGGAGGGAATTGGGCAAGAATTCAGCCAACAGACAAATTACGCTGCTGAAAAACCAAACAACTACTCAAAAGAGTACCACTACAATTTATTAGCAGTAGAAGCCCTTGGTCAAGCCTTCCAAACCATAGTCACTAAATTCTACCTCCTAGTTGGTAGAAATAATTTGTCAAATGAAGTCAAACCGTAATATCACAAAATTTCACTAGATGGCTCAGTATGCTTAAGTCTGCTTGAAGCTACTATGCTAGTATTTTAACAGCAGCTGTTTTAATGTTGTCATGAAAACGGACTTAAAATACCATGTCTTAACCCAGCTAATTGAAGCCGCAACAGAATAAGTTTATTTCCTCTCCTTCCTCTCTGCTCACCTAGAAATATTGATATGAATACTCTCTCTCATGATTTCTAAGTGTTTTTATTCACAGCTTTCTCTTAACATTTAAGAACAGTTTTTGACTCTGTGCACATTCATTTTTTTCAGGTAATTTTCACATAAATGCTACATAAAACTGTTGTGTGTTTTTAAATAAATAAAAAAAATGGTCATTGAGTTTTAATTTGCATAGCATACAATAATCTGATTAAGATGAATGTTCTGCAGTACAGGCATTTGTGTTAATACAACCAATTAGAGAGTTTATTATTCATTATAAATGCAAGATATTTAGCTTATATCATAAGTTTAAACATGTAGCATTCTCTCTGCTAGTTGGTTTGATTGCAATATATACCATAATCAATGGACCTTAAATATTTTAAATGTTATAAGATCCATTTACTTGCCTTTTTTCACTTTGAGCTAGGAGATAATCAATCTTACTGATACTACATAACTGATCTATATACTTTTCCAGAAAAATCTATGAACCCTAACTAATCAGGTCCGGATAGTCCTCAAGTTTTTAGCTACATTATCCCCATGCTATGTTGTTCCCAGTATGTTCTTACAAAACAAATTGGTTTAAAAGATATGTTCAGTTAATGTGGCCTCCATTTATACCTATACAACATTCATTCAGAGACACGCTCTGAGTATAAGCAAACACCCAAACATTAGAAGCGTGATTTGGGACTGTTGTTCTTTTATTTATTTATTTATTGGGGGGGTGGAGGGGAGTTGTTTCTTTGTTGTTGCTTTTTTTTCATGTGCACATGGTTTTAATTAAATGAAGTGCACAAACAGATTATTCCAGTAAAAGGGAAAAGCAAGTAGGATTCAATAGTTATTCTTCATATGCTGGTAGAGATGACTATTGAACATCTACTGTGATATTTTATCAGAAACGATGACATAATTCTGTTGAAGTGTCACCACGCATGCACACGCACCCACATCCCTACTCACCATTCAATTAATGTTTGAAACCCTTCTGAATCAGTCTTGTTTTACATATATACACACACCACAGCTACTGACATCATTTAATAGTCCAGGCAGCAATATACAACAATTAATACTAAAGACTTCTGCAACCTACAGCAATATATATATATTTTTTTAACTATTACCATATACCTAGCTAGCAGTATTGCAACCCTGGAAAGAGTTTGATTTTAATTTGTTTTCCACTCCTGCCTCACTACCTTCTTATTTCTTTTGATCTCCTTGATATATAAGTCCTGGTTGGAGTAAGCTCTGGATCCATTCTGTCCACTTCCCCTGAACATAAACTGGCCTGAGACAGTCCTGTTCCAGAATAGACAGAGAGCCATCAGGTGCTCTAGCTTTCTCCTCTTCCCACCATCCAAAAGTGTCCACAATTTTAGCAGATCCACAGCAAAAATCAGTTTCTTAATACATTTCTAAGTACTGTGGTAGTATATATATGCAGAAAACAAAAAAGGCACTATAAACCAGCAGAGTCAATGACAGCTTGTCTACACTTCAAAATTTATTGACACCACTCTGCTAGCATAATTATTCTGATATGCTTATTTTTCTATAATCCCCCATGAAAATAAATATCCTTATTTTGCATAATAGAAATAGAAATTAGGAAAAACAGAACACACATGCTCTTATTTAGAATATGTTTGTCAACAAAAGAACTTGTATGGAAAGTCAATACTAGAATATTTATTTTGGCAAATTTCCAAAACAAAAACCTAAACATTTTGGCAGAAAAGTCTCATGTCCTGAATCTTTTTAAATTTCCTAATGATCTTCAGTTATTCTTTACCGCCTTTATAAAGCATTCAAAAACTTTTTCAGTGCCAATCTCATTTGTCTACTGCATTAACTGAAAAACTCTTTTGTTTTAAAATTCCAAAGAGTGTATTCAATTTAACTTTGAGTAAGAAATGTTTACTTTCAATTTGGGATTAGAAGAGTGGGATCAGTATTGTCATACTATTATGGAGTTTAAAAACCTGCCCGCTCCTTGGCATCCACAGTATACACAATGTACATTACATTGCCATGAACCTTTAAAAATCACACCTACATACATTAAAATAAGACCACTCTATGAAATGCAATATCCTCTACCAATAGAATATTATATGTAAAAAGGCTTATATTCTCCTAAATAGTTTAAGTGAGTTATTTAACTCATATACTTCCTTCAACTACCTTTTTCTAGGTAACAGTAATTCAATCATACCCTTAGATTAACATTGAGACAGTAACAAGGGTTTCCTCTCTGATAGCACGATCTAATGTTTGTAACATTCAAAAAGTTGTTATATAATTTTAAGGCTAGTGCTATAAAATGAACAAACACTGAGCATATTTAATTACAGGTTAATACAATAAATAAGTCATGTAAGTCACAGAAGCTGTGGAGGTCTCATAATTGGGATCAGAGGAATTTGGGGCCCAATCCCAAAAATTGTGTCTCATAGATTCATAGATGCTAGGGTTGGAAGGGTCCTCAACAGATCATCGAGTCCAACCACATGCCTAGACAGGAAAGAGCGCTGGGGTCAGGTGTCCTGCCATACCAGCTTCTCTATCTCCAACAGATGTATGTACCAGGTACCCCATGAAAGGATGCACATGCAACTAAGGAAAGGGAGCTCTGCTGCATGCACTGATACCCCTTCAAACTAGGAGAACCTGGGGGTGCCTCCAGGGACTGCATGTAGAGCAGCCCCAGGTTCTGCCTCCAGGACTGCCTCCAGGGATTGACCAGGGGCCAGAGAGGCCTGGGACCCCAGAAGTGCTCCATGTCCCATCCCTTAGCTGAGAGTCAGGATGGGACATGGGGCAACCCGAGGTCTGGAGTACATGCCACACATTCTATTTAAAGCACAATACAAACAGGTCACAAAAAATGTTTTGCAGTACAGGTGGAACTTTTTGGGGGGTTGTCTGCCATTTTATTGTACCTTCACTTGGCTGAACGTATAAACAATTTAGTGTGATTCACATATTACTTGTGCCATAAATGTAACATCTGCCAGGGTCCTCTGTGTCCCTATATATGGTTTACTGGCTACTAGATTGACATGAGGATTCTACTTGCTTCCCTTCCATTGTCTCTTGTGTGGGCCTGTTGTTTAGTACTAGTAGGACTTTTGAAATGTAGGTGTAGAGGCCTCCCTACATTGTAATAGGTAGGGAGGCCTGTATCACATTTGCAGGTCTTCAAAGATCTCTCCTATGATCAGTTACTTGCTTCCTGTGCAGTGCAGGGTACTTTGTTCTATCTTTTTGTAAAAAGGTGAATTTACTTGACTAAATATTTAGATGATGCTTATTAAAAAAGAAAAATGTACTATGTGGCAAACTAATTCAGTGAAAATAATTAAAGAAAACTTGTGACACTAGTTTAGGGTAACAAAAACATACATTTTCAATAGAAGACAAAAGTTTTGAAGGAAGGAACTTTTGATCATCTACTTTACCTAAAAAAAGGAACAGCCATTACTATCATTACTTTAAATGGTACTCTATTACTACCATTTCTTTAAAACAGTCTACACTTTGTTTTCTCATAATTTCCTGCTGAGACAGTGTCCTATACCATAAAAAAGCTTCTTCCTATTATCTAAGGATAAATATATCCTTCTTAATATTCAGCTAAATTAAAGCTCAAAGTTATGATCTCTAATTTGTATTTTTTTAGTATGGTACAAATTTGATCCCTGAAGGAATTAGACTTCCAGATTCCAGTAACTTACTATGAATCTTAAAATTATAATGAAGACACAGGCAGAAAGAGGACAGGATGGCAACTAACACACACAAAAAGTACATGCCTGATAAAACTGTTTTATGGAATATCACCCGTTTAGTAAAAATGAAGATACACAGGCCTGTACATATTGCAAAGTAATTTTTATCTTTAGCATTCTGAGGAGTTTGTTATTTGATCTATATTTTGTATACAGGAGTATGTCTCTAATTCTGAATAAAAAGTTTCAATTTTATAGGCATTTTTAGCAATAGATTATAATTTGCAAGAAACTGAAGATTAGCTCAGTTACCTCCCATATAAACGTCAGTATCAGTGAGTTTTTTTATATGTTTAATGGGAAGAGGTTTGTGAGGCCTGGTGGGATACAAAGTGATAACAAAATTTAAGAGCAACTTTGGGCCACATTCAGCATTGCTATTGCTCCAAATGGGAAATTAGGTCCCATCCTGAGAGTGGCAGCTAGAAGAACTTTGAGAGCTTAGAATACAAAAAGGCAGCCAAGTAAAAGCAGCAGAAAGAAAGTGAAGAGCCAGCAGTTGTATTCAGAACATCACGAATTGCCTGGACTGAGGCCAAATCAGAAGAGTAGATTCTGCAAAACCAGAAGGGATCATTGTGAAACTCTAACCTGACCTAACATGTGGCAAATGGTAACCTTGTGGCTACACCAGACGAGAAAGCCGATTTTTAAGTTTCTTTGCCTCTGTTTTCTTGTACAGGGACCGGGACATTCCTCCTGCCAGAGGTAGAGACAATCTCGGGGATAGCTCTGACAGGCCTTGGGTCAGCGCAGGGGTAGTTAGGGATCTTTTGGAAGGGCTGGACATTTTTAAATCTGCAGGTCCAGATGCCCTCCACACAAAGGTGTTGAGGGAGCTGGCAGGGGTCATCGCGGAGCCCTTGGCCGAGCTGTATGAGCATTCATGGTCATCTGGCCAGGTGCCAGGGGATTGGAAACTAGCTAATGTGGTCCCCACTTTTAAGACAGGGAGGAAGGAGAACCCAAGTAACTATAGGCCCGTAAGCCTCACCTCGGTCCTCGGGAAGATTTTGGAGAAAATCATCAAGGAGCACATCTGTGGGGGGCCAGCAGGGGAGACCATGCTCAAGGGCAACCAGCATGGGCTCACCAAAGGCAGGTCCTGCCTGACCAACCTGGTTGCCTTTTACGACCAGGTAACTGAATCCTTGGATGATGGTGTTGCCATGGACGTAGTCTTTCTAGACTTTTAAGAAGGCCTTTGACACTGTCTTTCACCCCATCCTCATCAATAAATTAAGTGACTGTAGCATTGATGCCTGCAGCTGGATGGGTAAAAAACTGGCTGATGGCCTGCACCCAGAGAGTAGCGGTGGACGGGTCATACTCAACCTGGCGAGATGTGAGCAGTGGGGTCCCCCAGGGCTCAGTCCTCAGGCCCACCCTGTTTAACATCTTCATCAGCGATTTGGACGAGGGGGTTGAAAGCACATTGTCCAAGTTTGCTGGTGACACTAAGATGTGGGGTGAGGTGAACACACTTGAAGGGAGAGAGAGGCTGCAACTAGATTTAGACAGACTACAACAGTGGGCAGACAAGAATAGGACAGGGTTCAACGTAGACAAATTCAGGGTGCTGCACCTTGGGAGAAGGAATCCACAGCATACATACAGGCTGGGGAGTTCCCCTCTTGAAAGCACAGAGGCGGAGAGGGATCTTGGAGTCATTATGGACTCCAAGATGAACATGAGCCGCCAAAGCCAGACTGCAGCCAGTAAGGCCAGCCATACCTTGTCATGCATCCAAAGATGCATCTCAAGCCGGTCCAGAGAGGTGATACTCCCCCTCTATGTGACATTGGTTAGGCCACAATTGGAGTACTGTGCCCAGTACTGGGTGCCACACTTCAAAAAGGATGTAGCCAGCCTGGAGAGAGTTTAGAGGAGGGCCACCCATTTGGTGAGAGGGCAACAGGACAGGCCATGTAAGGAGAGACTGAGGGACCTGAACCTGTTCAGCCTCAGCAAGAGGAGGCTGAGGGGGAACCTGGTGGCTGCCTACAAGCTCATCAGGAGAGATCATGAGCAAATAGGAAGAGCCCTATTCTCCCCAGCACCACCTGGGATGACGAGGAACAATGGTAACAAGCTGATGGAGAATAGGTTTAGGTTAGAGATCAGGAGGCAATATTTTACAGTTAGGGTGGCCAAAATCTGGAACCAACTTCCTAGGGAAGTGGTTCTCACCCCTACCTTGGGTAAATTCAAAAAGAGGTTAGATGATCATCTGTCCTGGGTCTTGTGAACCCAGCATTCATTCCTGCCTGTTGCAGGGGGTCAGGCTAGATGATCTGTTCAGGTCCCTCCTGACTCTAGCTACTATGAAACTACTATGTATCATATGACTTCCTGAATTAATTTTTTTCTTAACTGGAGCATACACGTTTTAGGAGATGCACATCGAATCTTGAATCAAAAGCTGCCTGATATGGGAAATCTACCCTAATTCTTGATAACTGAATGATATTTTAACTAGTGAAAATAAAAGTTGATTTATTTTTCATACCTCTAGCTAATATTATAGACAAACAACATTACGTTGTTTTCCCTCTTTTGATGAAAATTAGAATAAAATAATAGTGAGGGACATTTTAATAAAAATTGAAGCATTTATAATGAAAAGATTAATGCCTTATGGTAAGTCTGCACATTGAAGGACAGTCTACATCCTATGCGCCATCAGAAAGAAGAAATTACCAGAGATCACTATAATCAAACTGTCCCTCAAGAGGAAACCAGTATTTTAACTTCATTTTGGACTCTTGCTTTTAAATGCTGATTAACAATTTCCTCTCCAGCCACTCAGCATTTATGATTGGCAAAATTCTGAAGCACTCAGTTTGCTAAGCAATTATACAGTTCTCAGAACAGTGAAAAATCCTGAGTGGCTCATGATAATGAGTGTTTTTCCACAAAGAGAGGCATTACACTACAATAGGGCCAATCTCCATTCAGAGGGAATGGTGAAAGTCTAATTAAAGAATAAATTAGAATGAAATCACTTGCACATTGCACAGCTTTTTCCTATTCTGCCACTGTCTTCAGTTACAAACTTTTCTGGAGAAGGACCATGCCCTCTTTTGGGGTTGCAGAGATTCTAGTACAGGCACAGCTACTTGGCAGGAAGAAAAAAAAAACACCAAACAGCAACAAAAAATAAAACAAACAATCAAACAAACACCCACTCCCCAACAATAAATAAGAAGGATAAGGATGATTTTATATAACACTAAACCAGTTGTATCAACCAAGAATTCTATGCAAAGGTGGGGAAAGGTGCATTACAGAGCAAGAGACTCCTAATGAATCCTTTAGTTAAGCATTGGTATCTCATACACAAAAGACCTTCACTGAAATTGTGACCCTGCTGATGTCAATGGTAATTTTGTCACTCATTCCACTGGAGCAAGATTTCAACTCCCAATTAAAATGTCCTGTTAAATTCATCTATGTCAAATGTTTATATTTCAGTTTTCTATGCTTGTTATGATTCAGACTTCCTACACCAACAGCATCTCACTATTCATTTTTGTTGTTCCATTTTGAAACTATTCTACCCGTTACATGAATTGAACTGGACATTGATCTATAGGTTCCAAAACGATGCATAGGTAACATGTGGAAATGCCACAACACACCAACCAAGGTCTTTAAAAGCACAGAGAGTAACATCCCCTGATTGAATAAGAGGCTATATTATTAATCCAAGATGTATAGGCTCAATACTCTTAGGACCAGCTATACTGAGGTAGAATATTATGGACAAACAAATCATATTCCCCAATAGCTTGATTTGAGAAGAATCAGGTAAAGCATTTTATCTCCACCCTACATAAGGCTGGGCTAGGTGGCAGCTTAGAGACTAACTGATTCAGAGGCATAAACTTTATCCATGATAGCCTGCTACATCAGATTCATAGCATTTGATGAAGTAGGCTGTCACCTACAGAAGTTTATGCCTCTGTAAACCAGTTAGTATCTAAAATGCCACACACTCTGCACCTCTCTCTGACTTCAGACTAACGTACCTAACTACCTTTCTCTATACCCGCCACAGGGAAACTTCTGATGCAAGACCTGACAGGGACTGCTGCTCCTTTTGAAAGAATATATTCTGATAATTTAAAGACTCCTCCAGACAAGGACTATGCTAGGAAGAAAGGGAGAAATGCAAGTCTAATGAAAAAGAAGCAATGTGTAAAGAAGGGAAAGAGACAT